>NC_053157.1:102106929-102196929 GCF_016835505.1 Polypterus senegalus | reverse complement strand
AGTTATGAAAAGAAAAGGGAACATTTTAAAAATAACGTAACATGATTGTCAATATACAGTAATTGTTTTGTGAGTGTTATTGAATGTTGCTGTCATCAAGGATTTGATTATCATTATTTCTTTCAATCAGGCTCGATTTGTAGGATGTGTTCAAGTTACATTCCCTGTTTGTCAATCGCTGTAAAGATAAGAGGTTTCATTCATCGATTAGTTCCTTACTGCATCAATAAACAGCTCGCCTTCCTTTTATCTGTGATGTGACAAACTGCATGCACGGGTTTTTTTTACACTGTCTTCCTTTAGCAGGACATTCACTTTTTCCACCGTGTGCTTTATTTCCGCAGTAGCTGCACTTATGAATATGATTGTATGTATAAGACGCTTCATATTTTTTTGCTGCCTTCTCAATTGTGTAATTCGGTTTTGTTCAGCACTCTTTGGAACTGTTGCTTTTGTCTGCGCATTGCGCCAGTTCACGGAGCCGCTTGGTGTTCTTGCATCGAAGGTTCCCAGCTGTACTGGTGCCATCTCGTAATGTCAGCTAAGACCCGGCACTTAAAAGTTTCTCTCGCAGTTTCAATGAGATTGTGCCAAACACCACCCTGACCATCTCATCTTTATCTGCATAAGTACAGTCCTTCACACGTGAATATTTACCGTTTTGAATTCAAATGCAGTTTAAAGGCTTTTTTTTTTTCAGAAATTTAAACAGCTTCAGTTTACAATATTCATGTCCATGTCTATTATTTGATTCTGTCGCCCACTAAAACAGTTTTAAATTAAAAAAAAACATTTGCGATTTGGGGCAAATTTACGTGTGCGATTACATACGATTAATCAAGATTAATTCTTACACAGCCTCTAATTAATTGGATTAATTTTTTTAATCGAGTCCCACCCCTAATATATATATGTGGATATATATATGTAGATTTGTATATGTGTATATACAGTATGTATATATATGTGTGTGTGTATATACAGTATGTATATATGTATGTATATATATAACTGTGTATATATGTGTATAGATGTGTATATATATATATATATATATATATATATATATATATATATATGTATATATATATGTATATATATTTTTATATATATATATATGTTTATATATGTGTCTGTGTGTGTGTATATGTATATACATGCCAGCAACACTCATGACAATGACAAAACAATTACATTGTCAATCATGTTACGTTATTATTAAAATGTTTCCTTTTCTTTTACTTCTCCGCTGGCAATCACAGGTATTTTGCTATATATACATATATATATATATAGATATATAGATATATATATAGATATATATATAAATATATATATACAGATATATATAAATATATATATATATATATATAAATAGATAGATATATAAATAGATAGATATGACAACAACACTCAATATCAATGACAAAACAATTACATTAACAATCATCTTAATGCTATTTTTAAAATGTTTGCTTTTCTTTTTCATAACTTCTTTAACACACTACTTCACCGCTGCGAAGCGCGGGTATTTTGCTATATATATATATATATATATGTGTGTGTATATATATGTTTATATATGTGTGTGTATATATATATGTTTATATATGTGTGTGTATATATATGTTTATATATATGTGTGTATATATATATATATGTATTTGTGTGTATGTATATGTATGTGTGTATATGTAGATATGTATGTATATATATATGTGTGTGTGAAAAAACAATTACATTGACAATCATGTTACATTATTTTCAAAATGTTTCCTTTTCTTTTTCATTACTTCTTTAACACACTACTTCTCCACTGATGGCTGGTATTTTGCTAGTATATATATATATATATATGTGTATGTGTGTGTGTGTATATATATTGTGACAGAATTAAGTGCTTTCTCGCACCCTTGTACCCTCAGACCACACGTCAGACACCAGATAAAAATCCAATAATTATTTATTATAATTGTGCACAAAGCACCACCACTCCACTATTCTTCAATAAACAATAACCAATAAATCACAATCCTCCACTCCCAGACGCTTAGCCACCCCAAGGCCCCAACTCAGCTCATTGTCTGGGAGCTCCCACAGTCCTTTTATATTCCCTGACCCGGAGGTGTTCCTGCCCAACAGTCCACAAGTTCTTATTCCTTCTGGGTCAGGGTAAATAGTCCCATTCTTCAACCCGGGAGCACGTCGTTTCTTCCTGTCACGTGACCGTGGACGCACTCCCGGGTCATAGGGCACATAAGAGCCCACGAGCCCCTACAGCGACGCCTGGTGGCCCCCAAGGTATCCAGCAGGGCTGTGTACAAACACTACATAGTCCATGATGCCCTGCTGGAACTCGGGCATGATCATGCTGTCGGGAGAGCTCCTCCTAGCGGCCTGGGGTTGAGGGCCGGAGTGAAATGCCGGCAATCCATCACTATATATATATATATATATATATATATATATATATATATATATATGTGTGTTTGTGTGTGTATATATATATATATATATATATATATATATATATATATATACACCATACCATACCATACCATATTTATTTGTTGAGCGCTTAAAAACACAGCATTACAACTGACCAAAGCGCTGTACAGTTACATCAGGCAGGACTAAAAGCAAAATATTAAAAATAAACATTAAGAGAGAATTAAAACAGAGATACTATAGTATATATATATATATTAGTGTGTGTGTGTGTATATATGTATGTGTGTGTGGGGTGGCGCAGTGTTAGTGCTGCTGTCTCGCAGTTAGGAGACCCGGTTCGCTTCCTGGGTCCTCCCCTGCGGGCGTTGCATGTTCTCCCGTGTCTGCGTGGGTTTCCTCCGGTCGTTCGGTTTCCTCCCACAATCCAAAGACATGCAGGTTAGGTGGATTGGCGATTCTAAATTGGCCCTAGTGTGTGCTTGGTGTGTGGGTGTGTTTGTGTGTGTCCTGTGGTGGGTTGGCACCCTGCCCGGGATTGGTCCCAGTGTTAGCTGGGATTGGCTCCGGCAGACCCCCGTGACCCTGTGTTCGGATTCAGCGGGATGGATGGATGGATGGATGTGTGTGTGTGTGTATATATATATATGTATGTGTGTGTGTATATATATATATGTATGTGTGTGTTTGTGTGTATATATATATTTATATATATGTGTGTGTTTGTGTATATATATTTATATATATATATATATATATATATGTCTGTGTGTGTGTGTGTATATATATATATGTATATATATATATATATATATATATATATATATATATATATATATATACACACATACAGTGGAATGCAAAAGTTCGGGCAACCTTGTTAATAGTCATTATTTTCCTGTATAAATCATTGGTTGTTACGATAAAAATGTCATTTAAATATATCTTATAGGAGGCACACACGGTGATATTTGAGAAGTGAAATGAAGTTTATTGGATTTACAGAAAGTGTGTAATAATTGTTCAAACAAAATCATGCAGGTGCATAAATTTGGGCACCATTGTCATTTTATTTATTCCACAACTTTTAGAACTAATTATTGGAACTCAAATTGGCTTGGTAAGCTCAGTGATCCCTGACCTACATACACAGGTGAATCCTGTACAATAATCCCTCACTATATCGCGTATCGACTTTCGCGGCTTCACTCTATCGCGGATTTTATATGTAAGCATAACTAAATATATAACGCGATTTTTTTGCTTCATGCGAGTTCATGGACAATGTGTCTTTTTACTTCCTGTACATGCTACCTAAGTTGGTTTGCCCAGTTGATTTCATACAAGGGACGCTATTGGTGGATGACTGAGAAGCTAACCAATCAGAGCACGCAGTTAAGTTCCTGTGTGCTGAATGCAGTGTTAACCAGGAAGTCTCGTCTCGCTCATTCAGCATCAACGTGTTTCGCTGTGTTAAGAGTTGTGCTCTTTTGTGTTTATCTTTGTGCATAGTCAAGCCCTTCATTATGGCTCCAAAACGATCTGCTACTGCTTCAGGGGCCGTGCCCAAGCGCCAACAGAAGATATTAACGATTGCCGAAAAGGTAAACGTTTTGCATTTGTTGAAGGCTACGATTCTTTTTATTTAAAAAGTAGGAAAGGAATATAAGATCTACGGCCGCAGTTTCCTTTTAACCAAGGTGCAAAACGAGTTGTAAGTGAATGTAATAAGGCAGTAGTCTGGATGGAATCTGCTCTAGGGATTTGGATTGAAGACTGCCAGAAGAAGAACAACGGCAGTGCTACACAGTTGCCTGAAGTAGCTCCTTTAGAAGAGCTGTAACGCTCTCCTTTGTTGTGCAGTAAAATTAAACTCATTGTTATCAGACAAGTCATCGTGTCATTGTTTATGAGTAACCATAATTAATTTTCTACTTACAGTACTTAGTACATGTACGTATGTTTAGTGTCACTGTACGCACATTTACTGTATACTATTGCATTGTACGTACTTATTGCTGATGGCCTATCTATCGTAATGGCTGTAACATATGTGATATCGGAGACACTCGATATCTTTAAAATAATATTTAGGTTTTACTGTATATAAACAGTGTGTTTTATATACATAATTTCAATGAATCGTACCTAATATCTAAGAGAATACAAAAGGATTATAAGAGTTATATTATTATAACTCTGTGGGGAATATTTATAAACAGTGTGGGAGAGTTTATAAGGGCTTAAAATATATAAAAATAACCATACAAACATATGGTTTTTACTTCGCGGATTTTCACCTATCACGGGGGGGTCTGGAACGCAACCCCCGCGATCGAGGAGGGATTACTGTAATGAGAAAGAGTATTTAATGGGGTCAATTGTAAGTTTCCCTCCTCCTTTAATTTTCTCTGAAGAGTAGCAACATGGGGGTCACAAAACAACTCTCAAATGACCTGAAGACAAAGATTGTTCACCATCATGGTTTAGGGGAAGGATACAGAAAGCAGTCCCAGAGATTTAAGCTGTCTGTTTCCACTGTTAGGAACATATTGAGGAAATGGAAGACCACAGGCTCAGTTCAAGTTAAGGCTCGAAGTGGCAGACCAGGAAAGATTTCGGATAGACAGAAGCGACGAATGGTGAGAACAGTCAGAGTCAACCCACAGACCAGCACCAAACACCCACAACATCATCTTGCAGCAGATGGAGTCACTGTGCATCGTTCAACCATTCGGCGCACTTTACACAAGGAGATGCTGTATGCGAGAGTGATGCAGAGGAAGCCTTTTCTCCACCCACAGCACAAACAGAGCCGCTTGAGGTATGCTCAAGCACATTTGGACAAGCCAGCTTCATTTTGGAATAAGGTACTGTGGACTGATGAAACTAAAATTGAGTTATTTGGGCATAACAAGGGGCGTTATGCATAGAGGAAAAAGAACACAGCATTCCAAGAAAAACACCTGCTACCTACAGTAAAATATGGTGGTGGTTCCATCATGCTGTGGGTCTGTGTGGCCAGTGCAGGGACTGGGAATCTTGTCAAAGTTGAGGGACGCATGGATTCCACTCAGTATCAGCAGATTCTGGAGACCAATGTCCTTGAATCAGTGACAAAGCTGAAGCTGCGCCGGGGCTGGATCTTTCAACAAGATAACGACCCGAAACACTGCTCAAAATCCACTAAGGCATTCATGCAGAGGAACAAGTACAACGTTCTGGAATGGTCATCTCAGTCCCCAGACCTGAATATAATTGAAAATCTGTGGTGTGAGTTAAAGAGAACAGTCCATGCTTGGAAGCCATCAAACCTGAATGAACTAGAGATGTTTTGTAAAGAGGAATGGTCCAAAATACCTTCAACCACAATCCAGACTCTCAATGGAACCTACAGGAAGCGTTTAGAGGCTGTAATTTCTGCAAAAGGCGGATCTACTAAATATTGATTTCATTTCTTTTTTGTATATGTATATATATATATATATATATATATATATATATATATATATATATATATATATATATATATAATAAAAAGGCAAAGCCTTCACTGACTGACTGACTGACTCATCACTAATTTTCCAACTTCCCATGTAGAAAGCTGAAATTTGGCAGGCTTATTCCTTACAGCATACTTACAAAAGTTAAGTAGGTTTCATTTCAAAATTCTACACGTAACGGTCGATAATGGTCGACAACGTCCGCCATGTTGAAGTTTCTTATTTATGGCCCCATCTTCACGAAATTTGGTAGGTGGCTTCCCTGCGCTAACCAAAACCGATGTATGTACTTATTTCGGTGGTATGACGCCACTGTCGGCCGCCATATTGAATTTTCCAAACGTCACTAATTCTCCAACTTCCCGTAGGTAGAAGGCTGAAATTTGGCAGGCCCATTCCTTACAGCTTACTTACAATAGTTAAGCAGGTTTCATTTCGAAATTCTACGCGTAACGGTCATAAAAATCAACAACATCCGCCTTGTTGAACTTTATTTATGGCCCCATCTTCTCGAAATTTGGTAGGCGGCTTCCCTGCACTAACCGAAACCAATGTATGTGCTTATTTCGGTGGTATGACGCCACTGTCAGCCGCCATATTGAACTTTTCAACAGTCTTTGTTACTTATAGGCCCATCTTCAAGAAATTTGGTACACGGGTTCCCAACGCTAACTGAATCCTACTTATGTACATATATACGTCCATAGCCTGCAGCTTGGTCACCGTGTGAGGTGGCGTTTGGTCCCCCATCCCAACACCTCCCACGTTGTTGGCTGCCTGCCTATATAAGGCCGTCCGTCGCTCCAGTCTCTATATTCCCTTCCTTGCTTCGCCACGGGATTTACGTCTCCCTACTGATAACTACAGCCTTTTTGTTTAATCCACGGCTTTTCCGCTGTTTTATTGTTCATTTATTACAATTATAGTTATTGTATAGGTATTTTACACTTACTTTACATTGTTCAGGTACCCATTTCCTTTATCATTCCAACCCCCATTACCATGTCTATCGAGGTGATCACTATCGATCAAAGAACGATCACTTACTGAGTGGTTTCCATGCCCGGAAATACCACCTACCTTTTCCATTCTCTTTGTTACATATTGCACGGCCATATCAGGCTCACTCTTGATATCCGGAGGAACATTGTGTCTTATGTATTGAATGACTGGGTCAGGTTCAAGGTGTGGACTGATGGCGGTACAGGAGATGATTTTACTACACAAGAGCACTATAAGAGTGAAATGCTTAAGCCCTTCACCTATGGTTCTGCATGTGAGTTGATGGCTGCCGCTGAATTGTTTGGTTGTCGCTTTCAAGTGTACCGAAATGGCCAAATATTTTACACTTTTTGACAACCACCAATGCCTCTCAAACATCTTAGATTCACAGATAACGATTTCAGTAGTGGACACTTTGATGTTTATGAATGTTTAAACTCTCAAAAGCTGGATGTGATTTTATCGCTGAAACCGGTTCTGTGCTTACAACGCTTGACAGATGCCGAATGTCACTTCAATACAACAAATCCTGCAAATACTGTCATAATTGAAACAAACCATGAAACACAAACCGATTATGACAGCAGCAATCCAAGCTGTGAGATTTTAGACAAGATTTTCTGTTCACATGACCAACTGTAAGTTGCATGCTCAAGAGTAAGCTCAGCGCACAGCTTGGTCATGTTCCAACCGGAGGGCCGAACTGACAACATGGTATACAAAGAGATCCTTAACAAATAATTATTGGCATATTTCCCCTCGGTTTAAAAAGGTTACATTTTCTTCTTAATAAATATTTTAATGCAGTACTTCGCTGCTGCGAAGCGCGGGTATTTTGCTAGTAGATATATAGGTATATATATACAGTGAACCCTCGTTTGTCGCGGTTAATCCGTTCCAGACTCTACCGTGATAAATGAATTTTCGCGAAGTAAGATTCTTTATTTATAAATCAAATATTTTCGCAGTTAGAGTATAGAAAACCTGTTTACGACCTTCTAAATACGTTTTTTAACATTATTAGAGCCCTCTAGACATGAAACAACACCCTTTAGTCGCCATTACACTCGTATTACTCAATATATTAGACAAAATAAGAGAAAATAAGACATATTAGACGTTACAAATATCTAATATTTATCTTCAATTATTGTGCGCTCCATGTGTACATCAGGCATGTAAGTTTAGAGAATGAGAACATCAAAGTGTCCATTCATAACATCTTTTTTTTTTTTTCCGCTTAAGTGCCTTTCCGAGGTCGTACAATGTCAGCCCGAATCTGTACCGCTAAAGATGGAGATTCATGCACTAAATAAGCTATAGATGAGAATAAGTAAGCACCATCTCCCCTGATATTTACTACGCGGTGAGGCATTTGTACTCCATCAACATTAATTATTTCCAGAGACATAATTTTTTCTATTTTTCCAGCGCATCGCGCACAAAAGCAAGGGAACGATGAGAGCACCAGAATACTGCTCACATCGCGTCACTTCGTACCTCAAGCCGCAAGTAGTAAGTCTGTAATAAGCGGAATACCACTACGCTTTGCACTCATGGGACGGAAGGACAATCCCGAACGCTTTTCTATAGTAGATTATTGTACTGTACATTTAATTGCACACAACCACTAACCTATGAAGGCACAACCTTCTTCAGAGGTGGTGCAGTATCTTCAGCAGGTGCGTCGTTGTCTTCTTCCGCTAAAGAAGTACTAGGAGTAGGCAGTGGGTGTCTGGGTGCGCGGCTGAAGAACATCTTGATAGGCAGTTGCTGGCGCTGTCTTTTCACATGCGTGAGGAGGCTTTTGTAGGGTATTGCCATCTTTAATCATATACAAGAGTTTCACCTTCTTCTGGATATTAAGCATCTTCCTCCGGTGCTTAGTTTTATTCTCAGAAGGCTTAGAAAAAGTAGCACGTTTAGGAGCCATCGTAGGGCTTAGATAAAAATTCTCAGAAAGCGCATGTAGTGACGTAAGCGTGTATGAGAAAAAAATCGCGATAGAGTGAAGCCGCGAAAGTCGAAGCGCGATATAGCAAGGGATTACTATAATATATATATATACACACACACACACACACACACACACACATACAGTCATATGAAAAAGTATGGGAAACCCTCCTGATTCTTTGGATTTTTGTTTATCATTGGCTGAGCTTTCAAAGTAGCAACTTCCTTTTAATATATGACATACCTTATGGAAACAGTAGTATTTTAGCAGTGGCATTAAGTTTATTGGATTAACAGAAAATATGCGATATGCATCATAACAAAATTAGACAGGTGCATACATTTGGGCACCCCAACAGAGATATTACATCAATACTCTTGAAAATATAACAGCCTCTAGACACCTCCTATAGCCTTTGATGAGTGTCTGGATTCTGGATGGAGGTATTTTTGACCATTTTTCCCATACAAAATCTCTCCAGTTCAGTTAAATTTGATGGTTGCCGAGCATGGAAAGCCTGCTTCAAATCATCCCATTGATGGACTGTGACAGCCATTCCAGAACATTGTTCTTCTCCCTCTACATGAAGGCCTTTGTAGATTTCAAACTGTGTTTTGGGTCATTCTCTTGTTGGAATATCCAACCCCTGCGTAACTTCAACTTTGTGACTGATGCTTGAACATTATCCTAAAGAATTTGTTGATACTGGATTGAATTTATCTGACCTTTGACTTTAACAAGGGCCCCAGTCCCTGAACAAGCCACACAGCCCAATAGCATGATGGAACCTCCCTCAAAATTGACAGTATGTAGCAGGTGTTTTTCTTGCAATGCAGTGTTCTTCTGCCATGCAAAGTGCTTTTTGTTATGACCAAATAACTCAATTTTTGTTTCATCAGTCCATAGCACTTTGTTCCAAAATTAATCTGGTTCTTAGTCTAAATGAGCATGTGCATACAACAAGCGATTCTGTTTGTGGCGTGAGTTCAGAAAGGGCTTCTTTCTCATCACCCTGCCATACAGATGTTCTTTGTGCACATTGCAAGGAATTGTAGAACAATGTGTAGGTAACACCATAGTTCCAAGATGTTCTTGCAGGACTTTGGAGGTGATCTGTGGGTTGTCTGTAACCATTCTTACAATCCTGTGCATATGCCGCTCCTGTAGTTTTATTTCATTCCTTAAAGTTAAAACTGACAGTTAAAACCTCTGAGAGAGCTTATTGTAGCCTTCCCCTAAACCATGATACTGAACAATCTTTGGTTTCAGATCTTTTGAGAGTTGCTTTGAGGATCCCATGCGGTCACTCTTCAGAGGAGAGTCAAAGGAAAGCACAACTTTCAATTGACCCCCTTAAATACCTTTTCTCATGATTGGACACGCCTGTCTATGAAGTTCTAGGTTTAATTAACTTATCCAACCAATTTGGTGTTGCAAGCAATTAGTATTGCACAGTTGCATGCATTCAAATCAGCAAAATTACTAGGGTACCCAAATTTTTGCACAGCTCGTTTTTAAACTAAATACTGCTTCACTAAAAATCTTTGTTTGGAAAGCACCCCAGTACTCAGATGTTCCTAGGAAATGAAAGACATACAACTGTTATGTCCCTGCATAAATCAAAGTCATCCAGACTATCTGGAGCTGCATAATTAGACCACCTTGTGTATATATATTATTTATATTTATCTTTATTTATATATTATTTATATATAGTTTTTTTTTTGCTACTTCACAACAGCATTAGAATGTACAGCACCGTATTTGAGGGACACAGTGAAAAAGGTATATTTGAGATTAAAGTAGACATTTTGGCTTAAACCAATGTCATCTTAAAACTGACCCAGTTGGTAATCGCTATGTGATTCTGGGGCTTCTTCTTGCATTGACAGCAGCGACAAGCAGCAATCGCCACACAGAACACATTAAATGTATGATATTTCAGCTCTCTGCACATTTAGAATCCTTAGATTTAAAGTTGATATCACTTCCATGATGAAATGCATTAAACTATGCATAGTACATTTTACAGAGAAATCATTAACTTCATTTAAATGGCGAATACTGTTAATAATTACACGTGGGGGAATCAAGGTGACAGAATGGTAACGCTGCTGTCTTGCAGGAAGTCACGTACCTGCTGTTCCCTGCCTGGAGTTTGCATGTATTCCTGGTGGGTTTCTACAGTGTGTTCTGGTTTCCTTCCAAAGACATACCTATTTGGGGATTTGGTGATACTGAAATGACGCTAGTGTATGTGAGTGTTTGTATTCACCTTACGATGTGGTGATGCCCCATCCAGGTATTGTTTCTGCCGTGTCACCAAAGAGAGCTGGAATGGGCGAATCACTGGATTGATGGAGTTAATCATTAAAACATCCATCCTTTTCACAGATATTGTGGCAAGGTGTTCTTAGAATTTAATGGGTGTTCAGGCAATTCACTACACAGTGAAACCGAACCTGTTCTCACCATGATGATATCTCACACTACCACCTAGTGGAATCTTCCAGATTTACGTAAAGTACACGCGCAAGTATAAATAGTACAATGCTTGTGTAGCAGTAGCATAGCCAGGTGCACACGTCTGGTCATGTTAAGTATAAATCTAACCTTAAAATGAAATATGGATGTAATCTTACGACACAGATCAGTACACCTTTGGCTTGAAAAATAGACTTATTTGGTAAGTTTTAAGGCTTGTTCTATCATATATTGATGCAAATTCCATGGTGTCAAATTACAAGATGCAAGAATAGACAAAGTATTTTTAAAATTTATAAAAACACTTTTCTTCAGAACACAGCTTTATGTGACAAATTAGTATATAGTATGATTGTGAAGAAATAACATCAACTTGAAAAATACAGTGCTTATTCTTAAAAAAAAAAAAAAAACCTATTTTCTACTAGTGCTGTTACATTTCCTGTGGCTAAAACGATAATATTTAATAATACATTAAAAACAGTCTGTATGGTAATTTATTTCATTAAATGTCATTTTATTATTGCCTTAATTTTTTAAACAATTCCCCAAACGAGAAATCATTTTTGAGGATAAGTAATAATCGTATTGGTTTATGTATTACTTTTTAAATTAAGCATGATTCCATGTTTCTGGAAGTAAAATTTTCAAAAAGTTTTAAAATGCATCATTCGTTGCTATGGTTTTTTCATACCATAATTATAAAGGCTGCATTTGTTATCCTGTGTACTGGAGTGTTTCCTTTAGCAATAGCCTCATTTAATGTGAGTGGAAATCAAATGTGTTTTCCATCCACATTATAATCAAGTCAGCAGAAAACATAACATTTTGTAGGGCTGTTTTAACAGACTAGTAAGCCATGGAAAGGCAGCAAGCCATAACAACTGTGTAGTGGCTGCAGTGGTGTGTGAGTCTGTCAAATATTTGCCATCATGTTTAAACGCTAAAGTTATAGCATTGTGGCATGTCATCTTCTTTTAACTTTTTGTTGCTGGGTCATTAATAGCATCCTGTTTCTATATTAAAAATAGGTTAGTAGCTACGGCGTGCAGAGATCCACAGATAAACAAGAGTGAACACTAAACCCCAAATTGTTGTGCGTATATAATTCATTTATCTGAATTCTATCCGGACTGGAGTAGTATTTTAATGTCACGTGTGAATGTGTAATCCAATTAAACTATATACAAATATAACCTATATACAGTAGTGACTTCATTTATTGGTAGAAGAACGGAAGAAACAGCAGTCACTCAGTGTAAACCAAGAAAAAACAGTTTATTAGGGTTTAAGGTTCAAAACAGAATTGATGCAAGAATGCTGCAAGAAAAGAATAATTTTAAAGAAATAACCGTTTTATTTGTTTTTGGGCAGGTATTCTCTATGTATTAGCAGTGCTGATGATCGTAGTTTATTCAGAAGACTAAAACTTCACTGTGCAATTTTTGATGAGGGTCACATGCTGAAAAATATGAATTCTATGCGCTACAAGCACCTTATGACAATGAAAGTAAGTGCATTCAGCTATCTATAGGTCTTGATCTCTTACTACCCACCTTTGGTGTAATTTATGTCCTACATGTGTTCAGGTATTTTCAAGCTAGCAGGCAGTATACTTGTTTTAATGTCAGGATCTTGTTCTATCCACAAGGCGGTGTAAAGAGTTGTGAACAAAGTATAGGCAATTTATGTAAATTTCAACTTGTATGCCTGAAAGGATGACACTTTTCAGATTTCAAACAATCTGTGTTAAATTAGTAGTTAGTTTGGGAGTGTTGTTTGTCTGTTTTTCTTTTTTTAATTATAATTAACCACATTAACAATGTCTTTGCTTCATTTATACGTAAAACAGAGAATTAATTGTGAGATTTTTAAAGGGGCTAAATTAGCCAGGGGTGCGGAAATCCAACGCCCGACTTTTCCGATAAATTGACCGTCGGACAAGCGTATTTTCTGGTTTCAGTTGTCCGCGGACAAGTGCAACTTTTCTGGAGAAAAAAAGAATTAAATGTGTAGTGCAGGGCACATTTTTACCACAACTTTCAAATTTTAAACATTTGGGTACGTACTTCGTGTGGAAACAGTTTACTTTAGGCATGTTCTTCATGTCTCAAATTGGTATTCAATATTGTTTACAAAATGATGGCTGATTTTTCAAAGGGAAAGCACTCTTGTGGTCTTACATAAGTATTTTACCCTACTATTTACACGCTTGGACATGCAGCCATTTTTTTCATGCCAACATTACGATGTAATTTGATGATTTTTCATTATAATCGATAACTTTTATATATTATTAATAAAATTAATTTTTTCTACATAAAAATGCAGTAATTTCACCTACAATGCAATTGTTTTCGCCACATAAAGCTTGTTAGGCATTTGATCTTTTCTGAAATTTGCGATTTCGCGTAGGTTGTGATATATTGAGGAGTTAAGAAATTTATTGCGTGACATTAATTTTGATGAGCTGTCTATAGATCGTTTTTGATTAGAGAATTTTTCATATAAAACAAGTTGGTTTTGCGCTGTCAGTTTTTTAAAAATAAAGAAAACATTCTAATGGTTTCCAAATGTTATGAAATATCAATAAAAATCTTCACTTAAACGCGATTATTTTTTTTCCCGACAACATCGGTAATATTTACTTCTTTGGAAATGTAACCTCTTGCTGCATTTCGAATATGTCATTAGGAATTACCTGCATAACCCATAATGCACTGCGGTAAGCATGTTGTTCTCGCTATATGCGTGTTGTTGAAATTGAAACAAGTAGCATCACGGATGAGAAATGGATCATTTCTTGATTAAAACTGGCACAACAGGCCTTGAAAAACCTAAAGAAGCGTAGTAAGGCCACTGTGAAAAAAATACGGACACAGTGAAGACAAAATAATGTAAATGTCGAGATTAAAGTCGACATGTTGACTTTATTCTCGTAGTTTATTTTGTCCGTTAAACCCCGTCATAAATTAATGTAGCACATTAAATGCTTTATATTAAGTGTTCCCCGACCCAGTTCTTAATATCTGCGTGCTTCTTAAAATGACTTTCTCTTGCAGTGAGAGGCGCCGGCAGAAATCACCGCACATTGACTTCATGATATTCCTGCTCAATGAACATTCAGAATACTAAGATAAATACTTGATATCTTTTTCACGATGAAATGCATTAAAGCATGTATTAGACATGGGTGGCGGGGGGCACGGTGGCGTGACTGTAGTGCTGCTCCCTTGCATTATGGGGTTCTCAGGTCTAAGTCCAGTGTAGAGAAGTTCATGACAGGTGTGACGAGGCTCCAAAAAACTGGATACTGTATTTGAATGGGTATCGCAAAGGTTTAACTGAAATATTGTGTAATTGTTGGGTTCGTGATCTGGAGGTCGGAGATACGAACGAAAAATTCAATGGATCTTTTTCCGAGCAGGCTTTCTTTATTACATGTTTGCTGTGTCTATCGTATGTACTAAAACCCCAGTTCCTAGCCTTTGTCTTTCTCCATATAACCAATTTACCACACGATAAACGTCTTTGTGAAATTAAAACTAGTTATAAACCTATACCTCAGTTTTCAGAACTTTAAAAACAATTTTCGTTATACATGTTTAATTATGCTATCCATTCAGAGATCTAAGCTTATAACTAGTTTTAATTTTACAAATACGTTTTATCGTGTGGTGATTGGTTATGTGCAGAAAGAAAAAGGATAGGAACTGGGGGTTTAGTATGTCAGATAGAGACATGAGTCTAAAAGTAAGAAAAAAGTTGGTTCAATTGAAAAAGCATTTTCTAAAGCTGAACGCTCGAAGGGTTGAGCGTTATGCTAGGCTGTTCAATACTGCTTCTTTAGAAGAGTTTGACCCATGACCAGCTGTGGAATTCTGGCTCTCACCTGGCAACAGGCACTTCACTCATAAAAAACCTGAAAAGTCATCAGCATCCACGTCTGCAGGACCATCTGTCCAGGAACCATGCAGTTCAGCTCAAGCAGAAATGAACAGCATTCAGCCCATGCTGTCTGAGATGGTAAAGATTCTTGGGGGAGAAGATGTTGCAAGACAAAAGCTGAAGAACATGGCAGAAAATGAATCAGGACAGTGTTCTGATGTAACTATAATAACTATATGTAACTATAATATATGAAAAAACTATATAGAATAACTATATGTAACTATAATATATGAAAAAATAACTAGTGTAGCTATAATGAAGGCATTGTATAACCAGTTAAAATAAGGGAATCTTTTATATAATATTTTAGAGGAAGGTGGCAAAATACTACTCCCTGAAAGAACTTTTTTCAGTTTTAAAATGGAAGGCAGTTTTGGTATCAATAAAAGAGATCAGAAAAAATAAACTATTTTTCACTTTTGTTATTAGTTTATGGGCAAGTGAATTTAACTGGCGGACAAGTGGATTTTCTAAGTTTACTTGTCCGTGGATAAGTAGAAACAAATTTGATTTCCACACCCCTGATTAGCACTTAGGCCCTGGTTTGATTTCAGACTAATGTGTATATTGTCAATGTTCCATTTTAATTCCTTGAGTAAGAGTGGTGTAATGCGAAGTATCATTGTTTTCTTTTTGTGCTTCTTTTTTAGAACCACAGTTGTAAGTTGTCAGAATGATAAAGAACAGTTTTAGTGAGACAAATACAAAGTTATTTAGATGCTTTACAGTATAAGCAATTTGTTTTTATTGCATTAGTTATAATAATCTGTGGGATTTACACATAATATTCAGTAAGATTCTTGAATCCATTCTGCGGATAATATGCATTCATTTTGCTTACTATTATATACATACTTTTTGTTCCCTTCAAACTAGGCTGAGTACCGTTTACTGCTCACTGGAACACCATTGCAAAACAATTTGTTGGAACTGATGTCCTTGCTTAACTTTATTATGCCAAACACGTTTTCAAGCAGTGCAAGTGAGATCTCAAAAATGTTCTCCATGGTAAGTATGTTTCGAACATGTAAAACATGTAAGTGACTTTATAACTGGTATCATGCCACTGACTCACCACAAAGACTTTCCAGTGTATAAACATGGTTAACTGTTAATTGTCTACAAGTTAGCAATGGACTTTACAACCATGATTAACACTAGAATTACCAGAGCCTACGAAAAAACTCATAATTCCGTCCCACCTTAAATTGCTTCTTAAATCCCTTCACACCTCTCCGCCAGCGTCCTTTGTCCTCTAAATGTGCTGATAAAAAGAAGCTAGGAGCAGCCGGCTATTCCATCCCCCACCAATTTAGAACGTGCACGAACTTCTCTCAGCTCATGCCTTGATTGAGTATCTGGGAGTGAAGTGAAGTTTTAGAGTGGAAATAATAGATCGTTATTTGGAACACACGCATTTCATGTCTGTTCCGTTTCTATAGTAATCTGTGTCAACACATTGTTAAAACAGAAACGTTTTTTATATTCTAGTAGTAAATGACAAAATGTAGGCATAAACTAGATAATATATGAAGCCTGAAGTCCAAATATCAAAGAAACATTTTCATAAAAGGTTCAAATATAACACAACAATTGCGCTTTTCTTCAAAAATATAACTGCAGAAACAAAAAGCCGCTTTAACATGCGACATTGACAGCGGTTTATTATAACTGCCTCCGTGGTGTAATAGAATCAGTTCTCGACTTGGAATCAAAAGGTTGTGAATTCGATCCTGCGACACTCTGTTTTGAGAAGTAAACTGCTCTTAGTCTTACTATTTTAGAATAAAAGCATACATTTGATTTCAGTCTGTAACAGCCGGTGCAATTTATGATCCTTGTAAAGGTTAGCTTTTTTGAATTCACATTTCATTCTCTCAGTTGCGTTCAGAATCAATCCATACAACCCCATCTGACACGGCTGTTTTCACTAAAGACGCGCTTTAGCTCTGCAGTGTACCACGATGCATACTAACGCCCCCCCCAACCGGGTTCTGACACACAAGCGCTGGCGGCTGCCTTCTTATCTCACCGTCACTTGCTTTTCTTTTTATTCAGTTTTATTGAGTGTCCCGGCCAATCCCTGCATGTTGCTGTATGCTGTTTCTTTTGTACTCCAGGACATGCAGAGGAAAGAATGGTAAAAGCAGTAACCGGCGCTATATGCAATCATCAGACACTCCCCATCTGCCCGTGTCGTTCAAACACAGGAACATATATTGGTGTAAAAGTATAACAAAAGTGCACTTTTATTCAAGTGCACTTTTTCCATCGCCTTTTCCTGTAAGAAGCAATGTACACACTTCTCTCTATGCTGTGGTTTCTATTACACACCTGAAAGAAAGAGACAATATATGTGAAAATATAATCGCACTAATGCAATATTATTTGAAAACGAACAGCGTCAGATCGGGTGTGAATTTATGCAGGAACTGGAAATTCTCTGATGCAGGACCTTCCCCCAAGGAAGAAAGTACAGTGTCAGGTGCTCATTCAGTGTAATAGGAACCATAGCACAGAGAGGTGTGCACAGCAACAAGTACACGTGTATAAATGTAGGAAGGGCGGTCCTTGGTGTGTGTGGAACTGTTAATATTTGAATGTGATGATTTTATATAGCACGGAATGAAAATCAGCACTTCTTAGCATTGCACCATGCAAGCTGTCGTATCAATCGCCTACTGTAACTTGCTTTCTTTTTCTTCGGTTATACAGGTAGTCTTGAATAAAAGTGCACTTGTTTTGTGTGCAAAATGAAGTGTCTGCGTGCACTTTTCGTGGCATTACACGTGTATTTTTTGAGCATGCCCGTTTGAGCATGCACAAACACAGGAACATATGTTGGTGTAAAAGTATAACAAAACAACGGGCAGATGGGGAGTGTCTGATGATTGCATATAGCGTCGAAGTTACTGCTCTTTACCATTCTCGCCCTACAAAAGAAACAGAATACAGACGCGCTATAGCTCTGCGTTGTACCACGATGCATACTAACGCACATAAAAAAAAGGGTTCTGATACACAAACGCTGGCGAAGCTGCCTTCTTCGTATCTCACCGTCATTTGATTTTCTTTTTATTCAGTTTTATTGAGTGTTCCTGCCAGTCCCTGCATGTTGCTGTATGCTGTTTCTTTTGTACTCCAGGACATGCAGAGAAGAGAATGGTAAAGAGCAGTAACTTCGGCACTATATGCAATCATCAGACACTCCCCATCTGCCCATTGTTTTGTTATACTTTAACACCAACTTATGTTCCTGTGTTTGAGCATGCTCAAACGGGCATGCTCAAAAAATACACGTGTAATGCCATGAAAAGTGCACGCAGACACTTCATTTCGCAAACATAACAAGTGCACTTTTATTCAAGACTACCTGTATAACCGAAGACAAAAGAAAGCAAGTTACAGCAGGCGATTGATACGACAGCTTGCATGGTGCAATGCTAAGAAGTGCTGCTTTTCATTCCGTCCTATATAAAATCATCACATTCAAATATTAACAGTTCCCACACACCCAAGGACCGTCCTTCCTACATTTACGACACGTGTACTTGTTTCCGTGCACACAACTCTCTTTGCTATGGTTCCTTAACACTGAATGAGCACCTGACACTGTACTTTCTTCTCTGGGGGAAGGTCCCGCATCAGAGAATTTCCAGTTCCTGCATAAATTCACACCCGATCTGAAGCTGTTCGTTTTCAAATAATATTGCATTAGTGCGATTATATTTTCACATATATTGTCTCTTTCTTTCAGGTGTGTAATAGAAACCGCAGCATAGAGAGAAGTGTGTACATTGCTTCTTACAGGAAAAGGCGATGGAAAAAGTGCACTTGAATAAAAGTGCACTTTTGTTATACTTTTACACCAATATATGTTTCGTGTTTGAACGACACGGGCAGATGGGGAGTGTCTGATGATTGCATATAGCGCCGAAGTTACTGCTTTTACCATTCTGTCCTCTGCATGTCCTGGAGTACAAAAGAAACGGCATACAGCAACATGCGGGGACTGGCAGGAACACTCAATAAAACTGAATAAAAAGAAAAGCAAGTGACGGTGAGATATGAAGAAGGCAGCTTCACCAGCGTTTTTCAAAAACCGGTTGGGGGGGTGTGGGTGCATTAGTATGCATCGTGGTACACTGCAGAGCTATAGTGCGTCTTTAGTGAAAACAGCCGTGTCAGATGGGGTTGTATGGATTGATTCTGAACGCGACTGAGAGAATGAAAAGTGAATTTAAAAAAAAGCTACCCTTTACAAGGATCATAAATTGCACCGGCTGTTACAGACTGAAATCAAATGTATGCTTTTATTCTAAAATAGTAAGACTAAGAGCAGTTTACTTCTCAAAACGGAGTGGCGCAGAATCGAACTCGTGACCTTTTAATTCCCAAGCGGGAACTGATTCTATTGCACCACGGAGGGAGTTACAATAAACTGCTGTCAATGTCGCTTGTTAAGGCGACTTTTTGTTTCTGCAGTTATATTTTTGAAGAACAGCGCAATTGTTGTGTTATTCTTGTGAAAATGTTTCTTTGCTATTTGGACTTCAGGCTTCATACATTATATAGTTTAAGTCTACATTTTGTCATCTACTACTAGAATATAAAAAACGTTTCTGTTTTAACAATGTGTTGACACAGATTACTGTAGAAACGGAACAGACATGAAATGCGTGTGTTCCAAATAACGATCTATTATTTCCACTCTAAAACTCCACTTCACTCCCAGATACTCGATCAAGGCATGAGCTGAGAGAAGTTTGTGCACGTTCTAAATTGGTGGGGGGATGGAATAGCCGGCTTCTCTTTATCAGCACATTTAGAAGACAAAGGACGCTGGTAGAGAGGTGTGAAGGGATTTAAGAAGCAATTTAAGGTGGGACGGAATTACGAGTTTTTTCATAGGCTCTGGTAATTCTAGTGTTAATGAGGGTGATTATTTTATAATTATTTAGATTGATTTCTGCTTGTTTGAAGCTTATTTACAAAAGTTTTTTACACTGTGTTCTTTTCATGAGTCAGTCCAAACAAAATGGAGAAGCTGCATTTTATTACCTCTTCCATAATAATTTTTTTCACAGATATTTAATTGATAAAAGTGACTTGTAATGTGCTTTATAAGAGTATATTATACAGTATATATTTATGCAACTTGCACAATGATTAATTAGTAGGGGTTTAACAAAGGGTAGAATGGTTGTGCAGTAGTACAGCTCTAATGCCTCACAACAAGGAGATTGAGGTTTGCACCTCAGGTGCTCCCTGCATGGAGATTGCATGAGCTTCACATATCTGTTTGAGTTTCCTCCCACAGTCCATACTTATGCAGGGAAGGTGAATTGGTGTTGCTACATAGGCCCCAGCATGGCTGTCTTCATTTTGTGATGGACTGGTGCTGTTTTGTTCTTACCTTGTGCCTGATGGTTGCTGAGAGAGGCTTCAGCTGCCCCTTGACCCTGTCCTGTATAGGTGGGTTAGTAAAATGGATGGATAACCAGAGGTCTTGTTTATAGTTCAGTGTCTTTGCCAGTAATTAAAATTGGTAATCAAAAAATCTGATTAAAAGCACTACTACTTCAGAGTAGGTCAGTTAATATATTTAGAATTAGGAGGCTTTTGTTTTAAATATTGAAACTTTTTTCTTTTTTTCTCTTCTAAGAAAAAGTTGCTAATACTCTTTGAACTTTTATTAATTGCTGTGATGGCTAACTTCAGGGTAGCACTACACATTTACCATCTGTAGAGATTCATTTTATATTGTGGTTTAATACAAGTGGATGCATTTCCCTTAGGCTAAATTTGAAATGTTCTGAACAGTTGTTATAAACTATTGGCAATATGGTTTCTATTTCAAGCTGAACATACAGCACAAAAATACATGTCTTCTTTTCTCTTGGACATAAAGTCAATTCTAAAAGTATTCAGACCTCTTTATTGTAGTGATGCACCTATATGAAAATTTCTGGCCAATAACTAATAACCGATTATTTGAAAAAGAAAAAACACCTGTGACAATAAGCAGTTCTCGGCACTAATTAGGGTCACGGTTGATTCTACACCTGTGCACTAAGTACAGGGTCATGGTCCACTACAACATCGCATATAGAAACCACTCTTGCCACACTACCACGTCCCTACACACAAAGATGCGAGTGCAGCAATTATTTTTTTAAAAGCAGCCGGTCAGCCACAGACTTCAGTTTACCACATCATCAAAGACCTTGTTTTTATACCTCAGATCAAGCAGAATTTCAATAAACTAAAGGAAGTTAAAATAAACATTCTTGAAGCTCTTACTTAATGCATCCAGTAGCGTATTTTTTGTGGTTTTAACTCCATGGCCATTATCTATCGTTTTGTTCGCTGTTTCAATGATTCCAAAAGCGGGATCATGTCAACTGCTGATGAGTCTGCTGAACTTATTTCTTTTGGAATTTGTTTGAATGAAGAGAGAAGTATTTCTAAATTTTCTTCTAATGTTGACTGATAGGCATTCAATGTTGCAGGTAGCTCATAGTCTGCAGAGTAAGCAGGTAAGTGCTCGCTTTTCCTCCAGTAGACTTTGTATCATATGCAACTTGCTATATAGGGTTGTGATATTCTGTTTGAGTCGAATTTAAGGCAGTCCCAACTGCATTTGTAAGGATTGCAGTTATGAGTAAGCAAGATAGGAGTGCTAGAAGTGACCTGCTATTTTTCTGCTTATGCTAACCAGGTCTGTGACACGGCATTGACTCAATGTGCCCTAGTTAACGGCCAGCTGAAGCTTATGTGCCTTGCAAGGTAAACTTGGGAAGCCATTGTCTTTCATGGCTCTAATTGTATTTCTGGCATGGATTTCTAGCAAGACCACATGCACTCTTGATTTGTCAATTTTCCTTCTGTTGAATATATCATTTATTACATTGGAAATGGCTTGTGCTAATTCTTTACCATTAAGCAATACATTCTGCAGCTTATAAAATCCAGTCAATCCATTGAGCGTTTGAATTTCGCTTAGAGTGTGGACTAACATTAAAACTCTGTATACCTGTTGTAAAACCAAGTACTACACTATTGTTGAGTAGTTTCTGGATATGACTGGCTACACTGTTGTTCATTTCCTGTAGGCAGATGTAAGAAAGAGAACGCCAACTTGGAATTGTATAACACGGCTTTACGTATATGTGCTTTCAACCTATGGAAACAAATGTCCTTGAGTATAGAGAAAGGCTGATTATCAAGTGAGATGAATTTGTTTACTTTCCCAGTAATACTTTGAACTATATATTTTTTTATTTTTTTTGAACTATCATATTATATTGAACGAATGCTTGCACTATTGACAAAGTTCTGCTGTCCTTGGCCAGCACTGGAACTTGTGCATTCTCGACTGAAGCAGATTTGCTTTTCCATATACCTTCAGGTTCCTTAGTATGCCTTGCCTTAAGGTGAGCAATCAGATTTCCTGAAACTTAGTTTTTAGTAGTATTCCCTTCTTGTGAAATTTTTGCAGAGCAAAGTTTGCAAATAACATTTCTAATGTTCTGCACAAACACTAAAGTGGGCCAACACTGTACACATTTTTCCATCCATTAAGTTTCTTTGCTGAATTTTCATGGGAAATGTTTTTACAAAAGGAAATAATCCACAGTAAATATCAGCATATTTCTAACAATCGTCAATAGCTAATTGTAGCATTTTGTTGCTTTTTCAGCAAATACCGATAGTGGACTGATACAATTGGTACAGTTCTGCTTTATTGTGTTGTAGATTTAATTTTTAAGTAATATGTTTGCCATTTTAACCTTGAATCTACAGTACATTAAATAACCCATAACGACAAAGCGAAAATATGTTTTCAGAAATATTTAAAACTTTGTTGAATATTGAAAACTGAACTCTCATTCATACAAGTATTTAGCTCCTTAATTCGGGACTTTACCTTTTAACCACTTTGAGTCATCTTTGGCAAGTCTATGCAAGCTTTGCAAACCTGGATTTGGGCAGTTAATCCCATTCTTCTTCGCAGATCCTCCCAAGCTTCCTTGATTTCCATTTGTTTACTTAGCAGACATTTTTTGTTCAGCAGGTGTAATAGGATGGGTAACAAAAGTTGATTGCCACAAGTGAAAAGATGTATTAACTCATACATTTACATACATAGATTACAATGAAAAGCAATTAAACTTAAACAATTTAACCCAATGTATAAAATATCTTCAACAATTGGACAGATGTTCACAGAACAGACGGGTCTTCAGTCGCATCTTAACACTAGAATTACCAGAGTCTATGAAAAAACTTGTAATTCCGTCACACCTTAAATCGTTTCTTAAATCCCTTCACACCTCTCAACCAGCGTCCTTTGTCCTCTAAATGTGCTGATAAAGAGAAGCTAGGAGCAGCCGGCTATTCCATCCCCCCACCAATTTAGAATGTGCACGAACTTCTCTCAGCTCATGCCTTGATTGAGTATCTGGGAGTGAAGTGGAGTTTTAGAGTGGAAATAATAGATCGTTATTTGGAACACACGCATTTCATGTCTGTTCCGTTTCTACAGTAATCTGTGCAAACACATTGTTAAAACAGAAACGTTTTTATATTCTACTAGTAGATGACAAAATGTAGGCATAAACTATATAATGTATGAAGCATGAAGTCCAAATATCAAAGAAACGTTTTCACAAAAGATGCAAATATAACACAACAATTGCGCTTTTATTCAAAAATATAACTGCAGAAACAAAAAGTCGCCTTAACATGCGACATTGGCACCCATTTATTGTAACTGTCTCCGTGGTGCAATAGAATCAGTTTCTGCCTGGGAATCAAAAGGTCGCGAGTTTGATCCTGCGCCAGTCTGTTTTGAGAAGTAAACTGCTCGTAGTCTTACTATTTTTGAGTAAAAGCATACATTTGATTTCAGTCTGTAACAGCCAGTGCAATTTATGATCCTTGTAAAGGTTAGCGCTTTTTTAAATTCACTTTTCATTCTCTCAGAATCAATCCATATAACCCCATCTGACACGGCTGTTTTTACATAAAGACGCGCTATAGCTCTGCAGTGTACCACGATGCATACTAACGTCCCAAAAAAGGGTTCTGACACACAAACGCTGACGAAGCTGCCTTCTTCGTATCTCACTGTCACTTGATTTTCTTTTTATTCAGTTTTATTGAGTGTTCCTGCCAGTCCCCGCATGTTGCTGTATGCTGTTTCTTTTGTACTCCAGGACATGCAGAGGAAAGAATGGTAAAGAGCAGTAACTTTGGCGCTATATGCAATAATCAGACACCCTTAGCATTGTCCTGGAGGGTGCATGTGAGTTTGCCGAACCAGTCCACATGTGTTTTGTGGACTTGGAAAAGGCGTTCGACCATGTCCCTCAGGGAATCCTGTGGGGGGTGCTCCGGGAGTATGGGGTACCAGACCCCCTGTTAAGGGCTGTTCGGTTCCTGTACAACCGGTGTCAGAGCTTGGTCCGCATTGCCCGCAGTAAGTCGAACCCGTTTCCAGTGAGAGTTGGACTCCGCTAGGGCTGCCCTTTGTCACCGATTCTGTTCCTAACTTTTATGGACAGAATTTATAGGCGTAGCCAGGGCGTTGAGGGAGTCCGGTTTGGTGAACTCGGCATTGGGTCACTGCTTTTTGCAGATGATGTCCTGTTTGCTTCATTAGGCCGTGATCTTCAACTCTCTCTGGATTGGTTCGCAGCTGAGTGTGAAGCGGCTGGGATGGGAATCAGCACCTCCAAATCCGAGACCATAGTCCTCAGCCGGTAAAGGGTGGAGTGCCCTCTCAGGTTTAGGAGCGAGATCCTGCCCCAAGTAGAGGAGTTCAAGTATCTCTGGGTCTTGTTCACGAGTGAGGGAAGAATGGAGCATGAGATCGACTGGCGGATCGATGCAGTGTCCACAGTGATGCAGGCTCTGCATCGGTCTGTTATGGTGAAAATGGAGCTGAGCCGTAAGGTAAAGCTCTCAGTTTACCAGTCGATCTACGTTCCTACCCTCCCCTATGGTCATGAGCTATGGGTAGTGACCGAAAAAACGAGATTATGAATACAAGCTGCTGAAATTAGTTTCCTCCGCAGGGTGTCTGGGCTTTCCCTTAAAGATTGGGTGAGAAGCTCAGTCATCCGGGAGGGGCTCAGAGTAGAGCCGCTGCTCCACATCGAGAGGAATCAGATGAGGTGGTTCAGGCATCTGATCAGAATGCCTCTTGGACGCCTCCCTCATGAGGTGTTCTGAGCATGTCTAACCGGGTGGAGGCCCCAGGGAAGACCCAGGACACAATGGAGGGATTATGTCTGCCAATTGGCCTGTGAACGCCTTGGGATTCCCCCGGAAGAGCTAGAGGGAGTGGCCAGGGTGAGGGAAGTCTGGGCATCTCTGCTCAAGCTACTGCCCTTGCAACCTGGGGATAAGCGGAAGAGGGTGGATGAATGGATAGTTTTGAGTGGACTGTGTTTATCCAGTGCACAACTCTGATAATCTAAAGAAGCTCACAAACACCATTGATGGAACAGGGATGCATAAATCCAACACCCGACTCGTCCGACACGGGTAAATTGACCGTCGGACAAGCGTGTTTTTCTGGTTTCAGTTGTCCGCAGACAAGTGCAATTTTCTGGAGAAAAAATAATTATATGTGCTGTGCAGGGCACATTTTTACCTCTACTTTCAAATTTTAAACATTTCGGTGAGTACTTCTTGCGGAAACAGTCTACTTAGGCATGTTCCTTATGTCTCAAATTGCTCTTCAATATTGTATATAAAATGACGGCTGATTTTTCAAAGGGGAATCGCTCTTATGGTCTTACATAAGTATTTTACCCTACTATTTACACCCTTGGAGATGTGGTCATTTTTTTCATGCCGACATTACGATGTAATTTGATGATTTTCCATTATAATATCGATAACTTTTATATATCTATACTAATAAAAGGCAAAGCCCTCACTGATTGACTGACTCACTCACTGACTCATCACTAATTCTCCAAGTTCCCGTATAGGTAGAATGCTGAAATTTGGCAGACTCATTCCTTACAGCTTACTTACAAAAGTTGTGCAGGTTTTATTTCGAAATTCTACGCGTAATGGTCATAAATGGAAGCTATTTTTCTCCATATACTGTAATGGAGTTGAGCTGGATGGCAGTGGGGGGCGGAGTTTTGTGTGACATCATCGCGCCTCCCACGTAATCACGTGAACTGACTATCAACGAGTAATGAGAAAACCAGGAAGAGCTCCAAAAAGCGCTGAAGAAAACATGCATTATATAATTGAGAAGGCAGCAAAACAATAAGTAGCGAGCGACTGATATTTACAACCATATTCATGAGTGCTGCTACTTCGGAAACGAAGCACGGTGTAAACTTAAAGTTTAAATTAAGTTCATAGACAGGCTGCCGCTGGCGTTTGTCATGCCCACGGGTAATGCGGGATATAAGTTTAATGAGAGGACGCAGGATATAAACGAGAGTTTTGATCACTTTGTAACTAAGTTAAAATTGCAGGTGAAGGGCTGTGCTTATGCAAATTCCGAGCGACTGTGTTTGTGGGGGATTGACAGTTATGGCGGGTGGGGGAGTCACGTCATCATCTCCTTTCCCATTCACCTCATTTCGCTCTGAGCTGAGCTCCACGGTAACGCCTCTTCGAAGCAACTTCGTCACACTGCCACCAAATACTCACAGAAATATCCACAAGTTAATACACACCCTGTCTCTAGAGTTTCTCCACACTCAATGTATTCCTCGCGTCCCCTTTATACCCTCTAATCTCCCATTTCAATTCAGATCCCTCCAATTTCCAGTAAGGCTCTGCTGCGCGATGACAAGTAATAAGTCTCAGGGACAGACCCTACAAAACGATGCCATTGATTTCAGGCAAGATTGCTTTTCTCCTGGACAACTTTACTTGCATTCTCAAAAGTGACCTCGCGCAGCTTCATCATATTACAACCGGAGTGCAGCCAGAAACTTTTAAGTGCCGGGTCTTACTTAGCATTATATTAAGCCGTGGACATCGTAACATCACAGAAGAGAGCAGCTCACGTGAACTTACTGAACGCAGTACGAGCATGCATCAAACCTGTTCAAAAAACGCATTACACAATTGACAAGGTGATGGCTTTATATGGCGTTCATTTATAAAGCAACGGAGAGGCTGTGTGAAGGCAACTACACAAAAAAACAGCAGAGCGCCACACTCTGAATGTATTCCTGGCATTACCGTTATACCCCCTGATCTCCCATTTCAATTGAAATGCCTCAAATTTACAGTAAGCCTCTGCTTCGCGATTACAAATAATAAGTCTCAGGGACACACCCTATATATACACACACCCCGATCTATATACTGTCAAATAAACAAACCACACACCCTAGCGCAACATGAGAGGCTTCGCCTTTAGCGCTGACGTCTGAGGTTCGATTCGCGAGAGTGGGTGCAGTGAGTGTGTACTGCCTGATGAGCTCATCAGGCAGTTGGATTTAGTCTTTAAATTTATATGGTGAAGAAAAATTTATGCAGTGATGATTAAATTTAACTTTCATTCCTACTAAACATATTTCTGTCGACCAAATAAAAATTACTTATATTTAAAATTTAAATAGAACTTGAACAAATACGATACTTCATAATACCCACGCAGCACTAAGTGCACGTAAGATTAGGAGTCAAATGTTTTAACAAGCAGCGTATTGCACTGATACGAAATAGCCTGCCCATTTAATTATTTAGGAATGGATAGATAAATTAAGATTTTGTACAAATAATGTTTTTAATTTTTCTTCCTCAGTGGATTCTGGCACCCCCAGCAACACCTGCTCGCACCCCAAAGAAGAGATATAGATATAGATATCTAGATAGATAGATATATATATACATATACATATACATATACAGGGTGGGCCATTTATATGGATACACCTGATTAAAATGGGAATGGTTGGTGATATTAACTTCCTGTTTGTGGCACATTAGTATATGTGAGGGGGGAAACTTTTCAAGATGGGTAGTGACCATGGTGGCCATTTGGAAGTCGGCCATTTTGGATCCAACTTTTGTTTTTCAATAGGAAGAGGGTCATGTGACACATCAAACTTATTGGGAATTTCACAAGAAAAACAATGGTGTGCTTGGTTTTAACATAACTTTATTATTTCATGAGTTATTTACAAGTTTCTCTTTGTTTACAGCCATTGACATGTCGCAGAGGTTATCAAGTGAAGAGTGGATAGAAATTGTGTTGATGTCTGGTGAACGCAGTAACCGGGTCATTGCAAGAGATTTCAATGCAAGACACCCTATGAGACCACCCATCTCCCATGCTACAGTTAGCAAACTGGTTCAGTGTTGGATTTGCCAAAATGTGGACACATGAAAACTGTCACTAATGAAGAAACATCAGTGGCTGTCCTAGCCTCATTCAGCAAGAGCCCACAGCGTAGCACTCGCCCCATGTCACCGGAGAGTGGCATTAGTCGAACATCCCTTCGGCGGATATTAGCTACTCACAAATGGCACCCTTACAAACTCCAGCTACTGCAGCATCTCAACGAGGATGACCCAGATCGGCGCACTGAATTTGCAGAATGGGCAAAACAAAAGTTGGAACAGGACCCTCAGTTTACACAGAAGATTTTGTTCAGTGATGAGGCAAACTTTTATGTGAATGGTGAAGTTAACAAACAAAATCACCGCTATTGGTCTGACACTAACCCACATTGGATAGATCCCTCCAAGACTGTTGGAACAAAAAAAATGATGGTATGGTGTGGTACAAAGATAGTGGGGCCATTCTTCATCAATGGAAACCTCAAGGCCACTGGATATGCGAAATTGCTAGATGATGATGTGTTTCCCTCTTTATGCACTGAAGCTGGCACGTTCCCTGAATTTTTCCAGCAAGATGGTGCACCACCACATTATGGGTGTCGGGTCCGAGCATTCCTAGATGAACAGTTTCCAGGAAAGTGGATTGGTCGTCGTGGGTCAGTTGAATGGCCCCCAAGGTCTCCCGATCTGACCCCCTTAGACTTTTATCTTTGGGGTCATCTGAAGGCAGTTGTCTATGCTGTGAAGATACAAGATGTGCAGCACCTGAAACTATGGATACTGGAAGCCTGTGCTAGCATTTCTCCTGCGGTGTTGCTATCAGTGTGTGAAGAGTGGGAAAAGTGGGTTGCATTGACAATGGGCAGCACATTGAACACATTTTATAAGTGGTCAGAAACTTGTAAATAACTCATGAAAGAATAAAGTTACGTTAAAACCAAGCACACCATTGTTTTTCTTGTGAAATTCCCAATAAGTTTGATGTGTCACATGACCCTCTTCCTATTGAAAAAACAAAAGTTGGATCCAAAATGGCCGACTTCCAAATGGCCACCATGGTCACCACCCATCTTGAAAAGTTTCCCCCCTCACATATACTAATGTGCCACAAAAAGGAAGTTAATATCACCAACCATTCCCATTTTATTAAGGTTTATCAATATAAATGGCCCACCCTGTATATACTGTATATATAGATACTAGCAAAATACCCGCGCTTCGCAGCGGAGAAGTAGTGTGTTAAAGAAGCAATGAAAAAGAAAAGGAAACATTTTAATAACAACGTAACATGATTGTCAATGTAATTGTTTTGTCACTGTTGTGAGTGATGAGTGTTGTTGTCATATATATATATATATATACTGTGTATGTATATATATATATATATATACATATATATACACATATATATATATACAGTATACATATATATATATATATACACACACACACATACATACATACATACATACATACACACACATATATACACACATATACATACATATCTACATATATACACACACAGCTATTTCAGATCAGTGCAATACGCTGCTTGTTAAAACGGATAACTCCGCTCTTACATGCAAGTCTGCGTGGATATTATGAACTATTGTATTTGTTCAAGTTCTATTTAAATTTTAAATAGAAGGAATTTTTATTTAGTCGACAGAAATATCTTTGGTAGGAATGGTAAAACAGACAGGAATATTATTCCTGAATAAATCAACTCAAACCTTAAACAACTTATAATATTTTGCTCTCCATAAAAATATATCCTGTCTAAATTATACAAGTTAGAAATAAAGTAACGTTAAAAGAACAAACATTCAAATTTCTTTACTCTTATGTAATTTTATATAAAAATAAACTTAGATTTTAAATATCCCAAAAGATTTTGCTCTCCATAAAAATATATCCTGTCAAAATTATACAAATTCAAATATGAACATGCTGCATAACAAAACCTGGAAATATAAATAAAATGTGTTCCTTTCAGCAATAACAAATCAAATCATTCAGTTGTCTTTGCTCATATGTCATTTTAGAGCTGGACGCCTGGCATCTTTTTTGGCAACAGTTCTTTATGTTTGGTGTGAGGTTCTGTGTTGTGGAGATTCTCAGGATGGATTGCAGGTGCTCATCAGTGAGGCGACTCCTGTGTGCTGTTTTGTTAGTCTTTATCACTGAGAAGAGCTTCTCACACAGATATGTGCTACCAAACATGCACAAGGTTCGAGCCGCATGTAGACGGACTTTTTGTTCTTCAAAGTCACCAAAGCGCCGTGCAAACTCAGTGCGCAGTGCTCAGTTTATCAGCAAAGTGCGATTTGGGAACACCGTAGTGACGACTTGGTTTAACATTACTTGGCAACAGGGTTGCACTGGTGCATTTGTGTCTCCCATAAAAGCAGCTTCACTTGAAATCACTTTGTGATTGTGCACGGGTAAAACGTCCGCTGAAGTGTCAGATTCTTATTTAATTCTTCTGCTTTCTGTATCTTCTGCATTGCATTCAGGTTACCCTGATGTTTTGTCTCATAGTGCCGCCTTAGATTAAATTCTGTAATTACAGCCACATTAGCTCCACAAATGAGACACACGGGTTCAGTAAACATATACTCAGCCTCCCATCGGTTTTAAAGGCTCTATTTTCAGAATCAACTTTTCTCTTCAGCATCGTGTGAGCTAGCTTCGCAATAACTTGCAGCATCATAAGCTAGACTTGATTAACGTGGTAAGTGTTCGCAAGGCAGCTGAAGCGCTGCATTATGGGATCTGTAGTTTATTGTGTTACCAGCGCTTCATATACCCGGCCATTAATAACAATAATACAGTATATAAAATGATCTCGGGCGGATATAATTACGCCGGGCGGATGTGGCCCTGCCCTTGAGTTTGACACATATGGACTAAATAGAACTTGAAAAGATATATTTTTTCAAATGTGATCGCAATTCAGATAGAGTTGACGCGACTACAGCCTGCATGCCTCAATAAGTCATCCTCCCTCGCTCTTACTTTTTACCGCTCATCTAATGAATACACTGAGTATGGCTTTACCAAAACAATCATTGATGGCTAATAAAGTATCCATTATTCGAGTATGTAGATCGGGATATATATATACATATATATATACCCGCGTATGCAGCGAGAAGTAGTGTGTTAAAAAGCTAGAAAAGAAAAGGGAACATTTTAAAAATAACGTAACATGACTGTCAATATACAGTATTTGTTTTGTGAGTGTTGCTGTCATCAAGGATTTGATTATCATTATTTCTTTCAATCAGGTTCGTATTTGTAGGATGTGTTGTGTTCAAGTTACATTCCGTGTTTGTCAATCGTTGTAAAGATGACAGGTTTCATCGATTCGTTTCTTACTGCATCAATAAACAGCTCGTCTTCTTCTTTATCTGAGACCTGACACACTGCATGCACGGGGTTTTTTTTTACACTGTCTTCCTTTAGCGGGACATTGACTTTTTCCACCGTGTGCTTTGTTTCCGCAGTAGCTGGATTTATGAATATGCTTGTATCAGACGCTTCATATTTTTGCTGCCTTTTCAATTGTGTAATTCGGTTTTGTTCAGCTCTTTGGAACTGTTGCTTTTATCTGTGCACTGCGCCAGTTCACGTGAGCCTTCGTGTACATGCATCGAAGGTTCCCAGCTGTGCTGGTGCCATCTCGTGCTATGTCCATGGCTGTATTTAATGTTACCTTAGTCCTTTCTCTCGCAGTTTAGCTGAGTTTGTGTCAAACACCACCCTGACCATCTCATCTTCCTCTCCATAAGCACAGTCCTTCACCCGTGAATATTTAGTGGAGTTTGCTATTGATTGCCGCTGACGGACGGCCTTATATGGGCAGGCACTAAATTACAAACGCCAGCGGAAGCCTGTCTATGAACTTAATTTAAAGTGTAGGTTTACATCGTGCTTTGTTTCCGAAGTAGCAGAACTCATGAATATGGTTGTATATGTCACTCGCTCGCTTCTTATTGTTTCGCTGCCTTCTCAATTATATAATGCATGTTTTCTTCAGCGCTTTTGGAGGTCTTCCTGGTTTTCTATGTACTGCGTGATTACGGGAGGCGTGATGATGTCACACTAAACTCCGCCCCACGGCGTTCAAGCTCATCTCCATTACAGTAAATGGAGAAAACAGCTTCCAGTTATGACCATTACGCGTAGAATTTCGATATAAAACCTGCCCAACTTTTGTAAGGAAGCTGTAAGGAATGAACCTGCCAAATATCAGCCTTCTACCTACACGGGACGTTTGAGAATTAGTGATGAGTCAGTGAGTGAGTGAGGGCTTTGCCTTTTATTAGTATAGATACATATACATATAGATAGATATATACATATAGATATATATATATATATATAGATATAGATAGATAGATAGATATATATAAGTGTATGTAAATGTGTGTCTGTATGTGTGTGTATATGTGTGTGTATATATATATATATATATATGCCAGCAACTCATGATAATGACAAAACAATTACATTGTCAATCATCATACGTTATTTTTAAAATGTTTCCTTTTCTTTTTTCATAACTTCTTTAACACACTACTTCTCCGCTGCGAAGCACAGGTGTTTTGCTAGTTATTGATAAAATTCATTGTTTCTACATAAAAATGCGGTCATTTCACGTACAATGCAAATGTTTTCACCACATAAAGCTTGTTGGGCAGATAATCTTTCCTCAAATTTGCGATAGGTTGTGATATATTGAGGAGTTAAGAAATTTATTGTGTGACAACATCAATTTTGATGAGCTGTCTATAGATCGTTTTTGATTATAGAATTTTTCATATTAAACAAGTTGATTTCGCGCTGTCAGTTTTTTTTTAAATTTAACAACTTTTGTCACTGTCCTGCTTCACTGACAGACTGAGGAGATCGTTCCTCCCCCACACTACGCGACTCATCAATTCCACCCGGGGGAGTAAATGCTAACATTACTCAAAGTTATTGTCTGCTTTATTTATTTATTTATTTTTTTTAAATTTTTTCATTTTTATTACTATTTAATATTGTTTCTTTATATCAGTATACTGCTGCTGGATTATGTGAATTTCCCCTTGGGATTAATAAAGTATCTATCTATCTATCTATCTATCTATCTATCTATCTATCTATCTATCTATCTATCTATCTATCTATCTATCTATCTATCTATCTATCTATCTATCTATCTGTCACATTCTAACCGTTTCCAAATGTTATGAAATATCTATAAAAATCTTCACTTAGACGCGATTATTTTTTCCCTACAACATCGGTAATATTTACTTCTTTGGAAATGTAACCTCTTGCTGAATTTCGAATACGTCATTAGGAATTACCTGCATAACCCATAATGCACTGCGGTAAGCACGTTCTCGCTATATGCGTGTTGCTGAAACTGAAACAAGTAGCATCGTGGATGAGAAATGGATCATTTCTTGATTTAAACTGGCCCAACAGGCCCTGAAAAACCTACGGGAGTGTATTAAGGCCACGGTGAAGAAAAAATGTTGACATGTTGACTTTATTCTCAACATTTCCACTTTATTCGCGACATTTACATTGAGACTAAAGTCGAAATATTGACTTCATTCTCGTAGTTTATTTTGTCAGTAGAATGTCACAAACTAAACTTCATCTTAAAATGAATGTTTCATTTACTAGATTTTTTCAAACCCCGTCATAAATTAATGTAGCACATTAAATGCTTTATATTTAGTGTTTCCCGACCCAGTTGTTAATCTCTGCGTGCTTCTTAAACTGACTTTCTCTTGCACTGAGGAAGCGCCGGCAGCGATCGCTGCACATTGACTTCATGATATTCCTACTCAATGAACGTTCAGAATACTAAGATAAATACTTGATATCTTTTCACGATGAAATGCATTAAAGCATGTATTAAATATGGGTGGTGGGGGGCACGGTGGCGTGGCTGTAGTGCTGCTCCCTTGCATTAAGGGGTCCTAAGGTCTACGTTCAGTGTAGAGAACTTTATGGCAGGTGTGACAAGGCTCCAAAAAACTGGATATTTGAATGGGTATCGCACAGGTTTAACTGAAATATTGTGTAAATGTTGGGTTAATGATCTGGAGGTCGGAGACACGAACGCAGAATTCAATGGATGTTTTTCTGAGCATGCTTTCTTTATTGCATGTTTGCTGTGTCTATCTTACGTACTAAACCCCCAGTTCCTATCCTTCCTTTGTCTTTCTCCATATAACCAATCACCACACGTCTTTGTGAATTTAAAACTAGTTATAAACCTAGACCTCAGAGTTTTCAGAACTTTAAAAAAATATTCATTATACATATTTAATTATACCATACATTCAGAGGTCTAAGCTTATAACTAGTTTTAATTTCACAAAGACGTTTATCGTGTGGTGATTGGTTATGTGCAGAAAGAAAAAGGATAGGAACTGGGGGTTTAGTACGTCAGGTAGAGGAATGAGTCTAAAAGTAAGAAAAAGGTTGGTTCAATTGAAAAAGCGTTTTCTAAAGCTGAATGCTCGAAGGGTTGAGCGTTATGCTAGGCTGTTCAATAATGCTTCTTTAGAAGAGTTTGACCTATGACCAGCTGTGAAATTCTGGCTGTCACCTGGCAACAGGCACATCCCTCATAAAAAACCTGAAAAGTCATCAGCATCCACTTCTGCAGGACCCTCAGTCCAGGAACCATGCAGTTCAGCTCAAGCAGAAATGAACAGCATTCAGCCCATGCTGTCCGAGATGGTACAAGATTCTTGGGGGCGAAGATGTTGCAAGACAAAAGCTAAGAATATGGCAGAAAATGAATCAGGACATTGTTCTGTTATGTAACTGTAATATGTGAAACAGAACTAATGAAGGCATTGTTTATTAGTGAATTAAAATGATAAGGGAATCTTTTATATACTGTTTTAGAGCAAGGTGGCAAAATACTACTCCCTGAAAGAACTTTTTTCAGTTTTAAAATGGAAGGCAGTTTTGGTATCAATAAAAGAAATCAGAAAAAATAAACTATTTTTCACTTTTGTTATTTGTTTATGGGCAAGTGAATTTAGCTGGCGGACAAGTGGATTTTCTAAGTTTACTTGTCCGTGGGCAAGTAGAAACAAATTTGATTTCCACACCCCTGTGGTAATTGGTATATTATACTTATAAATCTTGAACTATTGCATATTGGGAAATGAATTACTCCAGAATGCAACACCTTGTTCTTCTGTTTGGCTGTATTCAGGATTGTTTTGCTGCATTACCAAAATATGTTTCAAAGGGTTCTTCTGTTTCAGATGACAGAGCATTTGTCCCTTCATCTTTTTTCATCTTTCAATCTGTTAACTACAACAACCATACTGTTTGGTCAGAAACGTCAACCAAGTCTCATAGAAAAATGTCCCCTATAGCAATTTCTGTAACAAATGTATTTCTTTGTCCTATAAGTCAGCTTTGTCTGTTCCAAATAGTAAGTGCAGCAAAATTATCTTGGTTACATGATTTTTCCTACTTACTACAAAACATAACACATAGAATGCAATTAAAACAGTAAGTTAACAATAGCTATTTTATTTAAGTGATTACTTGTTTTAGGCACAAATCCTATAGGAAGAAAGTAATTTGTCTCAGTTTAGCACAGTATAGAAAGATGAAGTGAGGACCTTTAAAATAAGGTTATTGGATTGAATTTTTTCTCTGACATTTGCCTAATTAGAAAAAATATATAAGAACATAATTAGTAACAGTAGAAAATTTAAAAGCCTAACCATACTGCCTCAATTTATTATACGTGGGTAAAAACAAAAAGCATATGTATTCATTTCAGTATTGTAATGGTTAAAATTTTAAATTGTACATGTGTAATTTGCAATAGATTTTTTTGAATAATTATTTTTTTTATTTACAGAAAACTTCTGAGGAGCAAAGCATTTTTGAACAAGAAAGAATAGCACATGCTAAGCAAATTATGAAGCCTTTCATTCTGAGGAGAGTCAAGAGGGAGGTGTGAATTTATTCCTTTAGATATTTTATTTTAAAATTCAAAATTCTGTTTATATAACCTAATTTACTATTGTCTCAAACACAAAAATGGTAGCTTTGTAATGTTAAAGAATTTTTGAAATAAGTAATCTATCTTAGTATATGTGCCTATTAGAGAAAAAAAGAAGTAACTTGAACTTCATTCGCTGCAAATCTGTCCAAACCTATGTGCCACCCAAATCCCTCTGTAACAAAGTAGAATGAGCTAAACTATCTGCCCTATCATCTACTGTGGTATCTTTTGTAATCTTAACCTGCTTATTGATGATATTCTTGACCTGTCATCCTTTAAGTGTTAACATAAATCCCAATTTGTATTTTCAAAATGTTAGGCATGGACAAAATTATGTAATGATTGTGAAGGTCTAGAAGCTGAAGTAGGATAGTGTGAAAAATACAAAAAAGTATAAAGAATGACTTAAGAACATTTGTTAGGCAGAATGCCCCTACAATTTTTTTTTCCCCACTTCACCCTAACCAACTCACTTTATCACTCATCTGTCATTTAGAAATTTTAAAGGACTCTATTTCCTTTAGTCATTTATCTACCTTATGTATGTGTGTATTTTTTGTGTTTGTATGCTATTTGTCTAATTTTAATTTGTTTTTCTTTGAATATAACTACTTCTGTAAAATCTTGTAAAGCACTTTGAGCTACATCATTTGTATGAAAATTTGCTATAGCGATATGTTGTTGTTTTGGAAACATTGGTAACAGAATCAACAGTTGTGAAGTCGGAAGTGATGAAAAATGCCAGAATTCTTCAGTTGGATAATGTGACTGCTAAGTCACAGTTGAACGTGCTGGTGGAATGGCAATTAAGGAAAATGGGAGGTACTATAACGGTGACAGGGTGATATGTGAAGCAAAGTGAAATGCTCAAAAAGCAAATATAAGTAGCAAAGAGACAAGAGTTTACAACTGACCTGCAGAATGAGGAAGGAAAGTGAAATGTGTTCCAGATCACAAAGCAGATGGTGAAGGTATTACTTGAAAAGGGTTGAGACGTGCTATCATTGCAGGGAAACATTTATGAATGCTGTGCTAGGTATATTCTGTTCTGTAGGAGTGAGACATAGCCAATTAAGTCATAACTGTAAAGAACAGAGATGAGTATGATTAGGTGTATGTGTAAAGTGTGTCACAGTGAAGGCGAATGCTGAAATTCAGAGAACACTAGAAATTTTGTGATGAGAACGGGTCATTCAGCCAAATGAGCTTGTAAATCTTGTTCATCTACATTGACATAATAGTGTCATAGATAGAGTCAAGATTTGAAGGTCTCTCTAACACACTGATTGGTAATTTGTGTGTAAAGAGAAACTTTCTAAAATTTGTACGAAATCTGCCTTTGAAAAGTTTCCAACTTTGTCCACGTATTTGTGTCCTAGAATTTATTCTACAGTAACACCTGGGATATACTTTACCAATTCTTTTCATAGTTTTAAAAACTTTTAATCATGTTCCCTCTTAATCTCTATTTGCTTAAACTGAAAAGGTTTAACTCCTTCAGTCTCTCACAGATCATACTGCTTAGTCATGAGATCAGCCTAGTCGCTCTTCTCTGAATATTTTTTTTGAAATGTGAAATACAAAATATAATACAGTAGTCCAAGTGAGGCGTCGCTACTGCTTTATATAACTTAACCATATTCTTCCTTGACTTGTATATCACAAGATGTGGAGTACATCATAACACCTTATTATCTTTTTTATGGCTTCTATACACTTCCTGGATTTAGATAGTGGTAAGTCCATTTTTGACTCCTTGGTCCTCCTTATAAGGTGTACTGTCAAGTTTCAGACCCTCCTTGTGTATTCAAATCTAAAATTTTAACTTCCTAAATGTAATACTTTACTTATATTGAACTTAATCCTCTACAGATCTGTCCAAACCTATGTGCCACCCAAATCCCTCAAAGTAGAATGAGCTAAACTATCTGCCCTACCATCTACTGTGATATCTCTTGCAAATTTAACCTGGTTATTGATGATATTTTTGACCAGATCATTTTATAGTCAGATATATACACACACACACACACCACTGCCTGTATTACGCACTAGCCACCTTGCGTTTCTGGCACTCGCTTTGTGAAGAGGGGGGCTGAACGCATCCCAAGGAGACGCGGTCTCTCCTCTGAAACCTCCTCTTAAACAGTGATACAATGGGAAACAAATATATATTTTTTTTATCCTCCTCTTTGCTCGATCAGCTGCTGGTTGCTGCTGCCGTGCCTCGTGATCTGCATTTTGTGCGGTGCTTCGAACATTTAAAAGCCTGTACAGCAGCTGGCCTTTTGTCTCACTGCCTTGTCTCTCTTCACCCCCAGACATCCCCTGTTCCTGTTAGGGGTCCTGCTTCCAAGGCACGCCCCTATGAAGAGGAAGATTTTCTATTCTTTTAATTGAGGGATGGGACTGTCCCCTTCGACTACACATAGAGCTCGATTCACTCCTGAAAGAGACTTATGCTTGTTTGAAGTATTTGAATATGTTTGGAATATGTAAGGACATGATTTCAGTTATAAGGAATAGCGTTGGCGATATGAAATATTAAAGTGTCAGCCAGTTAGTTACCTTACCAAAAAATCAGTCATCACATACAGCACTATCAGCAAGTTGTCAGTCAAAGCTTTTTTGCCCCAAAAGTAAATGATTTGTGCGTTGATCCTTGTCATCAGAGGTGACTTGTATATTAATGAAATGAAACTGTTTAAGGTTGACAAAAGCAGCTTCACTCTTACTAAGTGGCCTTAATGCAATAGGAGTGTAGTCAGTTGCCCTTATTACATTAGGGATACTAGACATTGCTGTTGATTGTGTTTTTATGTTGGCTTGTACACCCATGCTATACAGAATCCTGTTGGGAAATGGCTTCTAACACAGTGGGCATAAAGGAGTTGAAGCTTGGCTCAGGTCTAGCTATCAATCCATCTATCTATCTGTCTGTCATATAGTAGATGCTTAGTTTATTCATTTTGTTTCGATTTTTTTTTTTAGCCTGTCCTTTATTATCCATTTTGTAGCTGGATGAAGGAGGTGGGAATTTTTTTTTCTGTTTTGGTCTTTGATTTGGAAACCACTGTAAAAATTGTAACACCTGCACTGATTTTTTTTCATTTTATAAGTGTCTTTGCATTGGACTTTGTATATATTTTTTTGCAAGACATATCTTTGTAAAATAGTATGGACACTGCTGGAATAAAACAGATTCCTGATTTTGAATATTTTTTTAGTCTGAGTCTCTCCTACTCCATCCCTTGGTTGCTCAGTCAGTCTACTGAAACCCAAGCCAGGCTATCACAATTCCACAATCCAAATATCTTTGTTTTAAAAGTTTTATTAAAATTCAAAGCAAGCAGTTCATGCAGAAGTAGAGAAAAAATGATTACAAAGACAAGTTCTTCTTTTAAGAAAGTTCTGTTTAAGGCTTATTTGTCTTGTTTCATTCCTCCCTAAATTTGGTCATACAGTTATATTACATGTAGAACATTCAGAAAACTGCCAATATCCTATTTGCAAACTATTGCAAAAGTTCATCCTTCTAGAATTGTGACTATTTCTAAAAACTAACTTAACGTTCTATTATACAGATATAGCTAAGTAATATCTATTTCATATTAACTTCCATCCATCCATTATCCAACCCGCTATATCCTAACTACAGGGTCACGGGGGGTCTGCTGGAGCCAATTCCAGCCAACACCGGAGGTGAGGCAGGAAACAAACCCCGGGCAGGGCGCCAGCCCACCGCAGGGTGCACACACACACACACCCACACACCAAGCACACACTAGAGACAATTTAGAATCACCAATGCACCTAACCTGCGTGTCTTTGGACTGTGGGAGGAAACCGGAGTACCCGGAGAAAACCCACACAGACACGGGGAGGACCCGGGAAGCGAACCCGGGTGTCCTAACTGTGAGGCAGCAGCAATACCACTGCGCCATATTAACTTACATGAGGTAAAAGACTATACCATAATCTAAATAACTATGAGAAACTGATACACTATTGAAATTAAGCAGATGCTTATGTGAATTTAACATTAGCATTAACCTTCTAGGATTGGCTCTTACACACACATTATAATAAAAGCTCAGCGATATTAATTATGTGTGTCAGTTGTTAATTAGCTGGTTTGGCTGTATTTCCATAATTTATCAAGGGTGTCATCATTTTGAAATGTTGAGTACTGATAGTTCAGAGTTACTATAAATATGTGTAAGTTTTACTATCAAGTTTTCTTCTGGGCATCGATCGTTTTGTGCTTAAACGAGTTTTAAAAATGTGACCCTGGTCTGTAAACTGACGACCTCTTTCTTTTAAGGTCTGTTTTTTTTTTTTTAATACTGCATCACCAGAAGGAGTGGTGAAAATATTGTGCTTGACTTTCTTCCAAGTTTTGATCTTCCACTCTAAGGACAGAAATAGAAATTAAGTCAGACTGTGCAATACTCTTTGAGTCTCAGCCCAGCCTCACCCAGTGTTCCCTTAAAATTGATCTCCAGAAGATTTTCACTATTGTATTATGCATGTCAGTGACTAATATATGACGTTTCAGTTTGTTTTTCTACTGTTAATTTTAACAGACAATAAGCTTAGAATTTTTAAAAAGCACATAGTCAAACATGTAATTTCAATGGTAAATAAGATGATAAAAAATAAAATGAAAAAGCCTAAATTCTTTTCAAAATCATTTTAAAAGTCACATTATATGTGATGTCTTTGAGTTTTCCCATCCTTACAAAGGGATTCATACTCATGGCACCCAAACACACTGTACGTCTTGCCAATATTTTTTATTCATGACTGTAGTTGGCAGCTGTATTAAGAAATAAACCATAATTGCTATCATTGTTGTATGTGTTTACTGTAACTATGCTATTAATCATTACATGAACTTAACATTTTAAGATCCTTCTTGATTTGGTTTTGTCAGTCTGGGGTGCTTTAGGTATTGAGGAATCCTTTTGTCATATCATTGACTCATATATATGCTTGAGCTAGAATTTACTACCACTCAGGTGCTTTTGATCGCAAAAAAGACTTGCATTAGCACTTTTTTATATTTGCACATGAAAGTACTGTATTTAAGTTTACTTGCATTCATTAATAATTTGCACCATTTGCATTATTTGTTCAATTTTGATTAATACACTGTTTTATAATTTTATCTTCCAGGTTTTAGATCAGCTTCCAGCAAAAGAAGAAATAATAAAGTTTTGTCCTATGTCAAAAACTCAGGATAACCTGTATGGCTCAATTTTTGACCAACTGAAGAAATCTGACAAGGGTGACAGTATGAGACTTTTCTTGTGCTTGATTTTATATATAAAGTTAGGTCCATACATATTTGAACAGAGAACTTTTTTCTAATTTTGGTTCTGTACATTACCACAATTTTAAATGAAACAACTCGGGTGCAGTTGAAGTGCAGACTTTCAGCTTTAATTCAGTGGGGTGAACAAAACAATTGCATAAAAATGTGAGGCAACTAAAGCATTTTTTAACACAATCCCTTCATTTCAGGGGCTCAAAAGTAATTGGACAATTGACTCAAAGGCTATTTCATGGGCAGGTGTGGACAAGTCCGTCGTTATGTCATTATCAATTAAGTAGATAAAAGGCCTGAAGTTGATTTGAGGTGTGGTGCTTGCATGTGGAAGATTTTGCTGTGAACAGACAATATGCAGTCAAAGGAGCTCTCCATGCAGGTGAAAGAAGCCATCCTTAAACTGCGAAAACAGAAAAAACCCATCCGAGAAATTGCTACAATATTAAGAGTGGCAAAATCTGCAGTTTGGTACATCCTGAGAATTTGAATTGAATTGGCGGTCCAGACCTGTCTCCCATTGAAAATGTGTGGCGCATTATGAAGTGCGAAATACGACAATGGAGACTGTTGAGCAACTGAAGTTGTACATCAAGCAAGAATGGGAAAGAATTCCACCTACACAGCTTCAACAATTAGTGTCCTTAGTTCCCAAACGCTTATTGAGTGTTGTTAAAAGGAAAGGTGATATAACACAGTGGTAAACATGCCCCTGTCCCAGCTTTTTTGGAACGTGTTGCAGGCATCAAATTCAAAATGAGTGAAGATTTGCAAAACAACAATAAAGTTTATCAGTTTGAACATTCCATATCTTGTCTTTGTAGTGTATTCAATTGAATATAGGTTGAAAAGGATCTGCAAATCATTGTATTCTGTTTTTATTTATGTTTTACACAACGTCCCAATTTCATTGGAATTGGGGTGTATATATAAATATAGATATAGAAAGGGTACTATTTCTAGAAATACTGTTGTGTTGCTGAGGGGATGAACCACCGATTTCCAGCCCTCTAACATAAGAAAAATATGGCTGTATAATAACTGATATAATACTTGTATAACCTAGCCATATTTTGCTTTGTGCCTGCGATCAGTGAAAAGCTTACTACACAAAAACAAAATAAATTGAGTTTTGAACTAGTGATGTTTTCACATACTGACTCTTCAGTACTGTCTATTTATTGGTGTGGTGTTTCAAAAACCTTTTCATACATATATAAATAATCACCCAACTTTTTGGATCAACATTTTGTATCGCATGACATGTAAATCACTAGAGCACATGTGGCTTACTGTTTATATTTCCTCTTTTTTTACTGCAAGATTCTGAGGACTGAAACTTTAACTGTGATTAATGTAACTGTAAAGATTTGAAGACAATTTTCCCAACTACACATAGTATGGTGATGATTTTTGTTTTTTTTTTTCCAAAGTAAATTACAGTGAAGGGGTCATACAGGGGAAAATGTTATGGTAGGCTTCCGGGAAGGCCTGAAGAAGAGGCCTGAGTTGCCTCGAAAGCTTGCATATTGTAATCTTTTTAGTTAGCCAATCAAAAGGTGTCATTTTGCTTGACTTCTCACTATATTTATAATGGCTAACACGGTACAACACCCTAGTACTATACTCTTTTTTAAGAGTTTCTCATGGCACAAAATTCTGCAAACTGTTTTCTTCTTCAACAAATATAAAAACATTGACTTTGACAGTCGTAATGATTAGCAGCTTTATGTTCTAAGATAACATATGAGTGCAGACTACAGAGAAGGGAATTTTTGGAAATTTTTTGGAAGTAAAATTTTAATTTTTTTGATTGTTACATGATTTTTTACTGCAAGAACATCTTTTAAATGTTGAGGGAAAAAATGGTACTGGAGCAAGTGTGTTTGAATAATACCATACTTTGAATATTTTTTTATCAGTTTGTTACAAGAAGAAGAAGAAGTAGTTACAGATTAGAGTGGACAGTTACCCCACTTGAACTAATTCAGACCAGGAAAGTGCCATATGCCATGTTTACATAATGTGAAGTACCACATTTAGGTTTTAATTCTTTTACTGGTGCATAGTCTTGCCCACAAATGTTACTTATATATGGAAAGAAAAGATGAGCTTCATTCTCTGTTTGGCATGAAAATAGTATTTATACATTCTTCAGTTCCCTTATCCTACAACCATGAAGGTATTCTGCAGTCAAACTATAAATGAAAAATTAATTCAATCAAATTTTATACTGTGTAAATCGGCAAGCAGTTTCTTGTGTACTTAGAGACTGATGCAGTTTTCAGACTTGCAATTAGATAGATAGGTAGTAGATAGATAGATAGATAGATAGATAGATAGAAAGTTTATTAATCCCAAGGGGAAATTCACATAATCCAGCAGCAGTATACTGATACAAAGAAACAATATTAAATTAAATAGTAATAAAAATAAAAAAAAAAAAAATAAATTAATGTTAGCATTTACTCCCCTGGGTGGAATTGAAGAGTCGCATAGTGTGGGGGAGGAACGATCTCCTCAGTCTGTCAGTGGAGCAAGACAGTGACAAAAGTCTGTCACTGAAGCTACTCCTCTGCCTGGAGATGACACTGTTCAGTGGATGCAGTGGATTATTCATGATTGACAGGAGTTTGCTTAATGCCCGTCGCTCTGCCACAGATGTTAAACTGTCCAACTTTACTCCTACAATACAGCCTGCCTTCTTAACAAGTTTGTCCAGGCGTGAGGCGTCTTTCATCTTTATGCTGCCACCCCAGCACACCACTGCGTAGAAAAGGGCACTCGCCACAACCGTCTGGTAGAACATCTGCAGCATCTTACTGCAGATGTTGAAGGATGCCAACCTTCTCAGAAAGTATAGGCTGCTCTGACCTTTCTTACATAGAGCATCAGTATTGGCAGTAATTAAACATATTTAACAGAAAATTATGTTTTAGGTGGAAATAAAATTAATAGCAGCTATGTCGGATTTACTGACCACATGACCGGTCAACTTGCATGCACATTGAAATTCAATTATGTTAGAACATTAGGACAATCTAGACGAGAAAATGCCATTTGCCACATCAAAGCTCACCAGTCCTATCACTCAATTCTTAAAAAAAAAAAAAAAAATGTCAATCATGTCTCCTCTTAATTTTTTTTTAATTAAACTGAAAAGACTCGGTCCTTTTAATCTTTCTTCACAATTTTTCTCCTGTTTTCCTGGACTTTTACAGCACTGCTATGTCCTTTTTGTAGCCTGGAGACTAAAACTGTATACAGTACTCCAGATGAGGCTTCACCAATGAGTTATAAAGCTTGAGCATAACCTCCTTTGACTTGTAGCATAGTTTATTATTAAAAGACATTTTAAACAATACATGTCAAAGTTTTAGTTTTCTACCAGTTATAAATGTCAAAGTCATAGTGCAGCTGGTGCCTGGCCATGTTCAAACATGCCCTTGTAATTACAGTAAATGCTGGCCCACCCACACCTTAATTTATAGAAAATGTGTTTAATGATCATTTCATATTCTGTACAAACTGTTGTTTACTTGGAAGCCATATCTGCTTATGAGCCCTCAGTTGGATTGATTACTGTGTTTTTGTTTTTGTTATAGAGAAACAATTGTGCAATGTAATGATGCAGCTTCGGAAAATGGCAAATCACCCTTTACTTCATCGCCAATATTACACAGAAGATAAGTTAAACCAGATGTCTAAACTGATGCTTGAGGTAATAATACATATATCTCTCTCATCTTTTTATTTCATGCAGTTTTTGGGAAAGTTCTATGGATGGGGATTCTATGTGTGTATGTGTATATATATATATATCTATCTATATATATATATATATATATATATATATATATATATATACAGTGCATCCGGAAAGTATTCACAGCACATCACTTTTTCCACATTTTCTTGTGTTACAGCCTTATTCCAAAATGGATTAAATTCAGTTTTTTCCTCAGAATTCTACACACACCACCCCATAATGACAACGTGAAAAAAGTTTACTTAAGGTTTTTGCAAATTGATTAAAAATAAAAATAACTGAGAAATCACATGTACATAAGTACTCACAGCCTTTGATCAATACTTTGTCGATACGACTTTGGCAGCAATTACAGCCTCGTCTTTTTGAATATTATGCCCCAAGCTTGGCAAACCTATCCTTGGCCAGTTTCACCCATTCCTCTGTGCAGCACCTCTCAAGCCCCATCAGGTTGGATGGGAAGCGTCGGTGCACAGCCATTTTAAGATCTTTCCAGAGATGTTCAATCGGATTCAAGTCTGGGCTCTGGCTGGACCACTCAAGGGCATTCACAGAGTTGTCCTGAAGCCACTCCTTTGATATCTTGGCTGTGTGCTTAGGGTCGTTGTCCTACTGAAAGATGAACCGTCACCCCAGTCTTAGGTCAAGAGCGCTCTGGAGCAGATTTTCATCCAGGATGCCTCTGTACATTGCTGCAGTCATCTTTCCCTTTATCCTGACTAGTCTCCCAGTTCCTCCAGCTGAAAAACATCCCCACAGCATGATGCTGTGATAGGGATGGCATTGGCCTGGTGATGAGCGGTGCCTTGTTTCCTCCAAATGTGACGCCTGGCATTCACACCAAAGACTTCAATCTTTGTCTCATCAGACCAGAGAATTTTGTTTCTCATCGTCTGAGAGTCCTTCCGGTGTCTCTTGGCAAACTCCAGGCGGGCTGCCATGTGCCTTTTAGTAAAGAGTGGCTTCCTTCTGGCCAATCTACCATACAGGCCTGATTGGTGGATTGCTGCAGAGATGGTTGTCCTTCTGGAAGGTTTTCCCCTCTCCACAGAGGACCTTTGGAGCTCTGACAGAGTGACCATTGGGTTCTTGGTCAACTACCTGACTAAAGCCCTTCTCCCCCGAACGCTCAGTTTAGATGGCTGGCCAGCTCTAGGAAGAGTCCTGGTGGTTTCGAACTTCTTCCACTTACGGATGATGGAGGCCACTGTGCTCATTGGGACCTTCAAAGCAGCAGAAATTTTTCTGTAACCTTCCCCAGATTTGTGCCTTGAGACAATCCTGTCTCGGAGGTCTACAGACAATTCCTTTGACTTCATGCTTGGTTTGTGCTCTGACATGAGCTGTCAACTGTGGGACCTTCTATAGACAGGTGTGTGCCTTTCCAAATAATGTCCAATCAACTGAATTTACCACAAGTGGACTCCAATTAAGCTGCAGAAACATGTCAAGGATGATCAGGGGAAACAGGATGCACCTGAGCTCAATTTTGAGCTTCATGGCAAAGGCTGTGAATACTTATGTACATGTGATTTCTCATTTTTTATTTTTAATAAATTTGCAAAAACCTCAAGTAAATTTTTTTCACGTTGTCATTATGGGGTGTTGTGTGTAGAATTCTAAGGAAAAAAATAAATTTAATCCATTTTTGAATAAGTTTGTAACTTAACAAAATGTGGAAAAAGTGATGTGCCGCGAATACTTTCTGGATGCACTGTGGGTGTGAAAAACTATTTGCCCCCTTCCTGATTTCTTATTCTTTTGCATGTTTGTCACACAAAATGTTTCTGATCATCAAACACATTTAACCATTAGTCAAATATAACACAAGTAAACACAAAATGCAGTTTTTAATTGATGGTTTTTATTATTTAGGGAGAAAAAAATCCAAACCTACATGGCCCTGTGTGAAAAAGTAATTGCCCCCTGAACCTAATAACTGGTTGGGCCACCCTTAGCAGCAATAACTGCAATCAAGCATTTTAAAACTTGCAATGAGTCTTTACAGCTCTGGAGGAATTTTGGCCCACTCATCTTTGCAGAATTGTTGTAATTCAGCTTTATTTGAGGGTTTTCTAGCATGAACCTCCTTTTTAAGGTCATGCCATAGCATCTCAATTGGATTCAGGTCAGGACTTTGACTAGGCCACTCCAAAGTCTTCATTTTGTTTTACTTCAGCCATTCAGAGGTGGATTTGCTAGTGTGTTTTGGGTCATTATCCTGTTGCAGCACCCAAGATTGCTTCAGCTTGAGTTGACGAACAGATGGCCGGACATTCTCCTTCAGGATTTTTTGATAGACAGCAGAATTCATGGTTCCATCTATCACAGCAAGCCTTCCAGGTCCTGAAGCAGCAAAACAACCCCAAACCATCACACTACCACCACCATATTTTACTGTTGGTATGATTTTCTTTTTCTGAAATGCTGTGTTCCTTTTACGCCAGATGTAACGGAACATTTGCCTTCCAAAAAGTTCAACTTTTGTCTCATCAGTCCACAAGGTATTTTCCCAAAAGTCTTGGCAATCATTGAGATGTTTCTTAGCAAAATTGAGACGAGCCCTAATGTTCTTTTTGCTTAACAGTGGTTTATGCCTTGGAAATCTGCCATGCAGGCCGTTTTTGCCCAGTCTCTTTCTTATGGTGGTGTCGTGAACACTGACCTTAATTGAGGCAAGTGAGGCCTGCAGTTCTTTAGACGTTGTCCTGGGGTCTTTTGTGACCTTTTGTGACCTCTCTGCGCACTTGGGGTAATTTTGGTCGGCCGGCCACTCCTGGGAAGGTTCACCACTGTTCCATGTTTTTGCCATTACTGTGATTCGCTGGAGTCCCAAAGCTTTAGAAATGGCTTTATAACCTTTACCATAGGGCTGTGCGATATGACCAAAATCTTATATCCCGATATTTCATTTCATATCCCGATATCACGATATATTACATTTTCTTTGTATTCAGTGAATAGTTTATATAATCACCACTCCTTTTTTTTTTTCATTTAAATTAAAAAATCAAAAATTAGAAGTACTCAACTTGTAATTATTTCTGTTCTTTTATTTAGAACATTTGAGCAAATGTTTGACTTAGAATGTAAACATAAAATGTTAATGTATCAAATATAAAACACTTTTCAAAAACAAATTACTAAAGGCCCAATATAAAATACTGCTATATAAAATGCCTGACATAAACAAAATGTGAACTGTAGCAGCAATAACTCTCACAACATATGTTAAATATAAAAGGATCAAAGCACTAACAACTAAACTATATAAGGCCAATAAACCCTTTAAACAAAATAAATACAAGTCTAACATTAACTGTCAAAACCAAATGTAAACATTGTACTTCAAACTGTAGCAGCAATAAGGCTTACGACAAAAATATATTAAATATATAATATTAAATATAATATTTTTTAGGCTACATTCTAGTAAAATGTTAATTTGCACATCGTAGTGTGGCAAATCTCCGTTAATGAGTTACAGCTGATCGGCCCGTGCGTGGGACTGGACGGCGCTTAACGTGTTGATGCCGCCCAGCCCCAAGCACGGGCGCATCCGCGTAACTCGCTAACGGAGATTTGCCGTGTTAATGCAGTTGTGGCGAAACGTAATTTTAACAAGATTAACGCTGACAGCAAACGCTGCAGGGAAAATTATGCCTTAAGCAAATTGTTTTGGTAGCAATTAATCTTCCAAGCTTTTAACATGCTCGTTTAAATAGTACCTTTACAACTGTAATATCCTACGTGGCCTGCCTCTCAGTTGTAAACTCTCTGCATGCTCGCCACGTGCTTTTTTGGAGGTGGTAGAAGAGGTTTGTCGTGTTGGAGTCTGTGGTAGCGATCGGTTTGCAGCATAATTTGCGCAGTACCGTTTTCTGGTCCGTGTCAGACTGTTCAAATCCAAACCAACTCCATACTACAGAGGTAGCCCCTCGTTTAGGAACAAGGTCCTTCTGTGTGGAGCTACCTGGTGTTGCCTCGTCTTCATCAGCCATGCTAGTGTGTCTGCATCCACGTGGTGGCCATCAAAACAATGAAAAAAATATTGCCGTAAACAGTTTATTTTGCGACACCACGAAACAAACGATAGCGTAATGTGCAGCGATAGACGTTTTCATATTGTCATTCGATATATATCGTTATATCGAACAGCCCTACTTTACCAGACTGATAGATCTCAATTACTTCTGTTCTCATTTGTTCTTGAATTTCTTTGGATCTTGGCATGATGTCTAGCTTTTGAGGTGCTTTTGGTCTACTTCTCTGTGTCAGGCAGCTCCTATTTAAGTGATTTCTTGATTGAAACAGGTGTGGCAGTAATCAGGCCTGGGGGTGGCTACGGAAATTAAACTCAGGTGTGATACACCACAGTTAGGTTATTTTTTAACAAGGGGGCAATTACTTTTTCACACAGGGCCATGTAGGTTTGGATTTTTTTTCTCCCTAAATAATAATAACCATCATTTAAAAACTGCATTTTGTGTTTACTTGTGTTATATTTGACTAATGGTTAAATGTGTTTGATGATCAGAAACATTTTGTGTGACAAACATACAAAAGAATAAGAAATCAGGAAGGGGGCAAATAGTTTTTCACACCACTGTACATACATACAGATAAATATACATATATATATATACACACACACACACACACATATATATATATATACACATACATACAGTGGTATCTTGGTATACGTCTGCTTTGGAATAAGTCCAACTTGGTATACGTCCCTGCGGTGGGTTGGCACCCTGCCCAGGATTGGTTTCTGCCTTGTGCCCTGTGTTGGCTAGGACTGGCTCCAGCAGACCCCCGTGACCCTGTATTCGGATTCAGTGGGTTGGAAGATGGATGGTATACGTCCTGTTTGGACACTAAAAATTTTGCTTGGTATACAACCTTTATTTGGAATACGACTCGCGTGCTACCTTGTTTACCTTTCTCAAGACAAAACCACGACTGCCCACGAGCGTTAGTGCGCCAGTTGCTAGCATTCAGTGAACAACCCTCGCTATAACTCTCTGTGAACTTTCACGTGTGTGATATAGCGGGTCCACAGCTTCTGTCAAAGTCCAGCTTTAAAATAAATAATCGCCGCACTCGCAGTTTGGTGAGTGGGTGTGGTGGTTATGTGGCTGAAGGTTGTCAGGGCGATTCGCAATGTGGGAGTTTTTCACCGAAGTGCACTTGTGATGGGCCGTCCGCATTCATGATTGTTCCTTAGGCTGCTTATCTTGATAAACAGAAGCGTGAGTCAGCTAGAATGGGAGTAAAAAGAAAGAACGGACGAGAGGTTGAGTTAAGTGAGTGAGAGACAGAGGGTTGCTTATCTTGATAAACAGAAGCGCGAGTAGGCTTGAAGGGGAGTAAAAAGAAAGAAGCAGGGGAGCCGCCAGGTAAAAAGGCACCGGGTTCTTCTTGGTTTTTTTTTTATTTTTAATTTTTAAAGGAAGCTTCCTGCTCTATTTTAACTTCGTTGTTTTTAAGAAGACTTTTTTTCTATTGTTTTAACCTCCACATTTCACTTCTGATTTTATGGATTAGTTATTGGAACTTTGGAGACTGCACTTTAATTTAAACACCTTGTTTTGTTAATTGTTTTAATAAAAGCACTTTGCACTTTTTCACCATCCCCTTGCTTTACCGATGAGGTTAGCAGTGAGGCACATTACCGACGGTGTAGGGTTCAAGGGCTCCCCGGCAGCAGATGGGAGCATACAGCAAACCTGCATCATCACAACGTGATTTTGTGGTTTTTTTCATGTAAATTTGAATTTTTTGTTGAAAAGTATGAAGGTGGCATGCGTATCCGGGACATGGCTGTTGCATACCGTTTGCCGAGAACGACGGTATCTACGATTGTGAAGAACAAAGATGATGTTAAAAAGTAAAGTGAGGTAAAATTTTCATTTATTTCATCTAATTGCTTTTGTATTTATGTATTTTAGTATTAAGCAGTGTTTAAATTATTTTATACAACCCCATCAATGTATAATATGCCAATAGCAATAGGATTTTTTTTTTCATGGGAACAGATTAATCATTTTCCCATTATTTCTTATGGGAAAAATTTGTTCCACTGTATGTGTATATATATATATATATATATATATATATATATATATATATATCTCAACATATAAATATACTGTATATAGCAAAATCCCCGTGCTTCACAGCGACGAAGAACTGATTTTAAATTTTTATTAAGAAGAAATAAAACCTTTTTAAACTGAGGGAAAATATACCAATAACTATCTGTTAAGGATCTCTTTGTATACCACGTTGTCTGTTCAGCAGTCCGGTTGTAATATGACCAAGCTGTGCACTGAGATTACTTTTGAGAATGCAACGTATAGTTTTGTCCAGGAGGAAAGCAATGTTGCCTCAAATCAATGGCAACCTTTTGTTGGGTGTGTCCCTGAGACTTATTAATTGTCATCGCAAAGCAGAGCCTTACTGGAAATTTAAGACATTTCAATTGAAATGGGAGATCAGAGGGTATTAACGGTGATGCCAGGAATACATTCAGAGTGTGGCGCTCTGCTGTTTTTTTGTGTAGCTGCCTTCACACAGCTTCTGCGCTTCTTTATAAACGAACGCCATATAAGGCCATCGTTTCTCCTTGCTTCGCAGTTCTTTACTGTTTTATTGTTCGTTTATTACGGTTCTTATAGTTATTGTGTAGCTATTCGAGACTTACTTTACTGTTCAGGTACCCATTTCCTTTATTTAATTGCGGCTTGTATGTTATTTTTTGCTAGTTTATTACGATTATAGATGTTTATTGATTCCCTTCTTTAGCTGACTGCCTGCTCATATAAGATGCTCCGCTGGTTTTTTGTGAAACTGCCTTTACACAGCTTCTCTGCTGTTTTATAAACGAACGACATATAAAGCCATCACCTTGTCAATTGTGTAATGTGTTTTTTGAACAGCTTTGATGCATGGAAGTGATCACTCGTACTGCGTTCAGTCAGTTCACGTGAGCTGCTCTCTTGTGTGATGTTGCGATGTCCTCAGCTTTAATGTTATCTAAGACCCGGCACTTAAAAATTTCTGGCTGCACTCTGGTTGTAATATGATGAAGCTGCGCAAGTTCCCTCTTGAGAATGCAACGTATAGTTGTCCAGGAGAAAAGCAATCTTGCCTGAAATCAATGGCATCATTTTGTAGGGTTTCTCCCTGAGACTTATTACTTGTCATCGCGCAGCAGAGCCTTACTGGAAATTGGAGGCATCTGAATTGAAATGGGAGATCAGAGGGTATAAAGGGGATGCGAGGAATACATTGAGTGTGGAGAAACTCTAGAGACAGCATATGTATTAACTTATGGATTTTTCTGTGAGTATTTGGTGGCAGCGTGACGAAGTTGCTTCCGCAAGACCGCATTAGCTGTGGAGCTCAACTCGGAGCATATACTTTTCCTACCTTGTCAATTGTGTAATGCGTTTTTTGAACAGGTTTGATGCATGCAAGTGATCAGTCGTACTGCATTCAGTCAGTTCACGTGAGCTGCTCTCTTGTGTGATGTTGCAATGTCCACGGCTTTATTTAATGTTAGCTAAGACCCGGCACTTAAAAGTTTCTCGCTACAGCAATTTTATCTCTGTTACAAAGTGATCCAAAGTCTCGTGTCCTACCTCGTGTCTTCTCATTAAACTTGTATCTCGCGAGTAAAGTATTCGGCGTTTTTCTTCAGCGCTCTTTGGGAGCTTTTCCTTCTTTCCTACTTACTGCGGTTACAGTCAGTTCACGTGATTACGTGGGAGGCGTGATGATGTCACACGCAGCTCCGCCTGACCGTCGAGCTAACGCCCATTACAGTATATGGAGAAAAATAGGTTCCAGTTATGACCATTACGCATAGAATTTCGAAATAAAATTTTGTAAGTAAGCTGTAAGGAATGAGCTTGCCAAATTTCAGCCTTCTACCTACACGGGAAGTTGGAGAATTAGTGATGGATGAGTGAGTCAGTGAGGTCTTTGCCTTTTATTAGTATAGATATAATATATCTTTCAAAGGGATAATGTTAAATGTCTTTAGCACATATGCTCCACAAGTGGAATGTGAGATGGAGGAGAAAGAAAATTTCTGGAGTGAGTTAAATGAAATGCTGGAGAATATTTTTGAGAGAAAATGGCTTTATAAACCGTCTGTGCTTTCTGTGATCCTGGTATATGTGAACTCACTACCAAATAAGATTGACGAACTGGCTGTGCTGGTGAAAAATGTCAGAACCTACAGAGAATGCAGCTTGCTGTGTTTTAGTGAAACGTGGCTAACAACTACCATCCCAGATGCTAACGTGGAGCTACCCGGGTTTAGCACAGTTAGAGCAGACAGAGATGCAACTACCTGCGGGAAGAAGAAAGGAGGAGGACTCGCTCTCTATGTCAATACAAGATGGTGCAACTCAGGACATGTAAACGTTAAAATCTCCACTTGCTGCAGGGACATCGAACTGTTGGCCATAAGTCTGCGTCCCTATTACTTGCCCAGAGAGTTTGGACACGTGATTGTTGTTATTGTTTACATCACCCCTCAAGCGAACGCGGAGATAGCGAGTGACATCATCCATTCCACAGTTGCTAAGTTACAAATGCAGCACCCTGAGGCACTTGTGCTAATCTCTGGAGACTTTAACCATGTAACGCTGGACAAAACATTACCTGCCTTCTCCCAGTATGTGGATTGTAACACCCGGGGAAATAGGACTATCGACCTACTGTATGCAAACGTTAAAGACGCATACTGCACCAACCTGCTGCCTGTGCTTGTAAAAGCAGATCATAACCTGGTTCTGCTTCAGCCTCAATACAAACCAAGAGTGAGGGCGCTACCTACAACCACACACTCATTCAGGAAGTGGTCCCCTGAGGCAGAGCAGGCTCTGAGAGACTGCTTTGGAACTACAGACTGGGATATCCTGCTGGGGTCACATAGTGAGAACATTGAAGACGCTGTTGAATGCACAACTGATTACATCAACTTCTGTATGGACATTATGGACATAACAGCAAGCCGTGGATTACAAGTGACATCAAAGGCCTTTTGAACCAGAAGAAAAGGGCTTTTAAAGACGGTGATCAGCATCAGCTCAAGTGCATGCAGAAGGAACTCTGAGTCCAGCTCAGGGCGGCGAAAGAGCAGTACAGGAGAAAGCTGGAGCAGAAGTTGCAGAACAACAGCATGAAGGAAGTGTGGGATGGGATGAAGATTATCACTGGCTGCAGCTCGAAGCGGGTGCCACCATCGAGACAGACGTGGAGAGAGCAAACCAAATGAACAACTTCTTTAATAGGTTTGATCACCCTTAACCCACTCTCACCTCGGAGTACTGCATCCACCAACCATCCTTCTGCTGATACCAGCATAAGTGAGTCATCCCCACCCACAATTACAGCAGCCCATGTAAGAAGAGAACTGAAAAGACTTCTTGCCAGCAAAGCAGCAGGTCCAGATGGTGTATCGCCACGACTGCTGAAGGCCTGTGCGTTGGAACTGGGGAGTCCTCTACAGCGCATCTTCAACCTGAGCCTGGAACAGGGAGAGTCCCAAGGCTTTGGAAAACATCTTGTATCACCCAGTCCCAAAGATATCACATCCTAGTAGGCTGAATGACTTCCGGCCTGTTGCTCTGACGTCACATCTGATGATGACCATGGAGCGGCTGCTGCTTTACCACCTGAGGTCATGACGCCCTCGACCCTCTGCAGTTTGCATACCAGGAGAAGGTGGGAGCGGAGGATGCCATCATCTATATGCTACACCGATCCTCTCCCACTTGGACAGAGGCAGTGGTGCTGTAAGAATTATGTTTTGGACTTCTCTAGCGCCTTCAACACCATCCAACCTCTGCTCCTTAGAGACAAGCTGACTGAGATGGGAGTAGACTCACACCTGGTGGCATGGATTGTGGACTATCTTACAGACAGACCTCAATATGTGCGTCTTGGGAACTGCAAGTCTGACATTGTGGTCAGCAACACGGGGGCGCCGCAGGGGACTGTACTTTCTCCGGTCCTGTTCAATCTATATACATCAGACTTCTAATAAGACTCTGAGTCCTGCCACGTGGAAAAGTTCGCTGATGACACTGCTATTGTGGGCATCAGGAGTGGGCAGGAGGAGGAGTACAGGAAGCTAATCAAAGACTTTGTTAAATGGTGCGACTCAAACCACTTACACCTTAACACCAGCAAGACCAAGGAGCTGGTGGTGGATTTTAGGAGGCCCAGGCCCCTCATGGACCCTGTGATCATCAGAGGTGACTGTGTGCAGAGGGTGCAGACCTATAAATACCTAGGAGTGCAGCTAGATGACAAATTGGACTGGGCTGCCAATACTGATGCTCTATGTAAGAAAGGTCAGAGCCTACTATACTTTCTTAGAAGGTTGGCGTCCTTCAACATCTGCAATAAGATGCTGCAGATGGTCTACCAGACGGTTGTTGCAAGTGCCCTCTTTTACGCAGTGGTGTGCTGGGGAGGCAGCATAAAGATGAAAGACACCTCACGCCTGGACAAAATTGTGAGGAAGGCAGGCTCTATTGTAGGAGTAAAGTTGGACAGTTTAACATCTGTGGCAGAGCGACGGGCATTAAGCAAACTCCTGTCAATCATGAAGAATCCACTGCATCCACTGAACAGTGTCATCTCCAGGCAGAGGAGTAGCTTCAGTGACAGACTTTTGTCACTGTCTTGCTCCACTGACAGACTGAGGAGATCGTTCCTCCCCCACACTATGCGACTCTTCAATTCCATCCGTGGGAATAAATGCTAACATTACTCAAAGTTTTTGTCTGCTTTTACATGCATTTTTATTACTATTTAATTTAATCTTGTCTTTTGCATCAGTATACTGCTGCTGGATTATGTGAATTTCCCCTTGGGATTAATAAAGTATCTTATCTATCTATCTATCTCTATCTATATCTATCTATCCATCCATCCATCATGAACAAAGTACGGTGATCGGGGTGTGTCCTTAATAGGCATATTAAAAAAAGGAACAGTGATGGGCAGGTATGGTATTAATGAGAAGCATGTTGAAAGCATAAAGAGGAAGAGGTTAGCGATAAAGAAGTGGGATGACCAGAGAGATGATAAGAGCATGTATACATAGAAACATGGCAAAGAGAGGGGTGGCAAAAGGTAAGGAAAATGTGCATGATGAGCTATAATAGAAACTGGGCACAAAGGAAAGAGAAAAGCACTTTCACTGATTGGCCAGACAGAGGGACTGAGCAGGTAAGGACGTGCTGCAGGTCAGGGTGATAAAGGATGTAGATGCAAATTTGCTGACAAACGGGTACAGTGTATTGAAAAGGTGGAAGAAGTATTTTGAAGAACATATGAATATAGAAAATGAGAGTGTAGGTTGGAGTGGAGATAGTAAATCACAAAATACTGGGGATCAAGAAGGCTGAAGTGAGGGAAGCAATGAAAAAAATGAAAAATAGAAAAGTAGTTGGCCTGGATAGTATACCAGTGAAAGCATAGTGATGTTTAGGTGAAATGGCAGTAGAGTTTCAAAGCGGATTGTTTAACAAAATCTTGAAAAGCAATCTTCGATAAAGTAACTACAGGGGTATTAAGATGATCAACCACACCATGAAGATATGGGAAAGAGTAATGAATGCTTGGCTGAGAGGAGAGGTGGTGATCAGCAGCAATATGGTTTCATGCCTGGAAAGAGTACTACAGATGCAAATTTTGCTTTAACACTAGAATTACCAGATCCGTCCCACCTTAAATTGCTTCGCACCTCTCCATCAGCGTCTTTTATCCTGTAAATGTGTCGATAAGCAGCAAACTGCCTACTGTCACATTCCCCCACTGCTGCACAGTTTTCTCAGCTTAAGACAGTTTACCTGCGTGTCAGTTGCTTAGAGTTGTATAGAGTGAGAAGTCAAGCAAAATGACACCTTTTATAAATACTATATCGTTATTTGGAACACATGCATTTCATGTGTGTTCCCTGTCTGTAAAGATCTATGTAAACACATCGTTAAAACAGAAAAGTTTTTCATGTTGTAGTAATAATCGACAAAATGTAGACATAAATTATATAATGTGTGAAGCCTGAAGCCCAAATATCAAATAAACACTTTCACAAAAGGTACAAATATAACAGAACAAGTACACTTCTATTCAAGATAGGGCTCACACTAATGATTATTTTGGAAGTCAACTAATCGTTCAATGTATTTTTCTGATTAGTCACGATTATTTCACTATTTTGATGCCTGCAACCTGTGGTTGCACATGCTGTTCTGGGCTGCAGTGCATGTCTTACCTTACTTGCTCACGTCTTGTGAACCTGTGAATGTCACCCTGATGTCTGTGCTTCAACACGATTAAAATTAACAATAATCAAATTAAAATAACCAGGGAAAAATATGAATTTGAAAATAATCAGATGTTTTTATATTAGTGTGACCATCATAATAAAAAAGAAATACATTAAACAATACAAACTATAGTGCAAGTAGTCTTTAACACTAGAATTACCAGAGCCTACGATAAAACTCGTAATTCCGTCCCACCTTAAATTGCATCATAAATCACTTCACACCTCTGCGCCAGCGTCCTTTGTCCTCTAAATGGGCTGATAAAGAGAAGCTAGGAGCAGCCGACTATTCCATCCCCCCACCAATTTAGAACGTGCTCAAACTTCTATCAGCTCATGCCTTGATTGAGTATCTGGGAGTGAAGTGGAGTTTTAGAGTGGAAATAATAGATCGTTATTTGGAACACACGCATTTCATGTCTCTTCCATTTCTACAGTAATCTGTGTAAACACATTGTTAAAACAGAAATGTTTTTTATATTCTACTAGTAGATGACAAAATGTAGGCATAAACTATATAATGTATGAAGCCTGAAGTCCAAATATCAAAGAAACATTTTCACAAAAGATACAAATATAAAACAACAATTGCGCTTTTATTCAAAAATATAACTGTAGAAACAAAAAGACGCCTTAACATGCGACATTGACACCCTTTTATTGTAACTTCCTCCGTGGTGCAATAGAATCGGTTCCCGCCTGGTAATCAAAAGGTCGCGAGTTTGATCCTGCACCAGTCCGTTTTGAGAAGTAAACTGCTCTTAGTCTTACTATTTTTGAGTAAAAGCATACATTTGATTTCAGTCTGTAATAGCCGGTGCAATTTATGATCCTTGTAAAGGTTAGCTTTTTTTTTTTTAATAATTCACTTTTCATTCTCTCAGTCGCGTTCAGAATCGATCCATACAACCCCATCTGACATGGCTGTTTTCACATAAAGACGCGCTATAGCTCTGCAGTGTACCACGATGCATACTAACGCCCCCCCAAAAAAAAGGGTTCTGACACACAGACGCTGGCGAAGCTGCCTTCTTCGTATCTCACCGTCTCTTGATTTTCTTTTTATTCAGTTTTATTGAGTGTTCCTGCCAGTCCCCGCATGTTGCTGTATGCTGTTTCTTTTGTACTCCAGGACATGCAGAGGAGAGAATGGTACAGAGCAGTAATTTCGGCGCTATATGCAATCATCAGACAATCCCCATCTGCCCGTTGTTTTGTTATACTTTTACACCAACATACGTTCCTGTGTTTGAGCATGCTCAAAAAATACACGTGTAATGCCACGAAAAGTGCACGCAGACACTTCATTTTGCAAACAAAACAAGTGCACGTTTATTCAAGACTACCGGTATAACCGAAGAAAAAAGAAAGCAAGTTACAGTAGGCGATTGATACGACAGCTTGCATGGTGCAATGCTAAGAAGTGCTGATTTCCATTCCGTGCTATATGAAATCATCACATTCAAATATTAACAGTTCCCACATATCCAAGGACCGTCCTTCCTACATTTACGACACGCGTACTTGTTGCAGTGTACACACCTCTCTGTGCTATGGTTCCTATTACACTGAATGAGGACCTTACACTGTACTTTCTTCCCTGGGAGAAGGTCCCACATCAGAGAATTTCCAGTTCCTGCATAAATTCACACCCGATCTGACGCTGTTCGTTTTCAAATAATATTGCATTAGTGCGATGATATTTTCAGATATATTGTCTCTTTCTTTCAGGTGTGTAATAGAAACCACAGCATAGAGAGAAGTGTTTACATTGCTTCTTACAGAAAAAGGCGATGGAAAAAGTGCACTTGAATAAAAGTGCACTTTTGTTATACTTTTACACCAACATATGTTCCTGTGTTTGAGCGACACGGGCAGATGGGGAGTGTCTGATGATTGCATATAGCGCCGAAGTTACTGCTCTTTACCATTCTCTCCTCTGCATGTCCTGGAGTACAAAAGAAACAGCATACAGCAACATGCGAGGACTGGCAGGAACACTCAATAAAACTGAATAAAAAGATAATCAAGTGACGGTGAGATATGAAGAAGGCAGCTTCGCCAGAGAAGTTCGTGCACATTCTAAATTGGTGGGGGGATGGAATAGCTGGCTGCTCCTAGCTTTCTCTTCAGGACAAAGGACGCTGGCGGAGAGGTGTGAAGGGATTTAAGAAGCGATTTAAGGTGGGACGGAATTACACGTTTTTTCGTAGGCTCTGGTAATTCTAGTGTTAAACAAAAAAAGTGCATTTAACTTAACCAAAAAATACATAGTTAAAACTGAAATGTTTTTCATATTTTAGTAATAAATGACAAACTATAGACATAAACTATATAATGTGTAAAGCTTGAAGTGCAAAGATCAAATAAACACTTTCACAAAAGGTTCAAGGATGATACAATAGTTTCCATGGTGCAGCGGTAGAAATTGCTGACTTATAATCAAGAGTCCCCTGGTTCGATCCTGACTGCCTTGTATATTTACCGTTTTGAGTAGTGAGTTGCTCTTATTGTTAATATTATACAGTAAACACATATATTTGATTTGCGTCTGTAACAGCCACTGTATTAAATGTATATAGTACTTGTAAAAGTTACTGATTTTTTTTTTTTTCTCACTTTTATTCTCTGTCACGATCACGATATGTCCAGATCTAAACAGTAGCATGGAGAGTTGCTTGCGTACTGAAGAGTCTATAGCTGCTGGTGGAAGCTGCCATTGCTGTACTTTGTATGTAAGAGCCAGATTGAATGTTATTTACCTATTTAATTTTATTTATTTACTTACTTCCTATAGTATAAAGTCACAAGTAGAGTGCAGAGCTTCCCATGTACATATACAAAGTACAGTGATGGCAAAAGTGCGACTTACATTCTTGCTCTGATGTAGAACCGTCATCATCATCTGAGTTCATCTCTGTTATAGCGCGTCTTTTTGTCAAAACAGCAGTGTCAAATGTGAAGGGGGGGGTGGGATCGTGAATGGGACTGAGAAAATAAAACTGAATTAAAAAAAAAACAAAGCTAACCTTTACAAGTATCATAAATTTACACCGGCTGTTACAGACTGGAATCAAATGTATGTTTTTATTCTAAAATAGTAAGAATAAGAGCAGCTCACTTCTCAAAACGGACTTGTCTGGGGTCGAACCCGTGAAGTTTTGATTACCAGTCGTTGTTACCGTTGTGCCACCAAAGCTGTCGTAGCAAATGCGTGTCAATGTCACAACGTAACACAGGTTCTTTTCCTGCAGTTATATTCTTAAATAGAAGCGCAATTGTTCTGTTACATTTGTACATTTTGTGAAAGTGTTTCTTTGATATTTGGAATTCAGGCTTCGCACATTACACACTTCATGTCTACATTTTCTCAATTATTACTAAAAAATGAAAAACGTTTCTGTTTTAACAATGTGTTTACATAGATCGTTGTAGACACGGAACACACATGAAATGCAAGTGTTCCAAATAACGATGTAATACTTATAAAATGTGTTATTTTGTTTGACTTCTCACTCTATACAACTCTAAGCAGCTGACACACAGGTAAACAGACTTGAGCTGAGAAAACTGTGCGAGGTGGGGGGGATGTGATAGCATACTGCTTGCTGTTTGCTGCTTATCGGACACATTTACAGGACAAAAGACACTGATGGAGAGGTGTGAAGCGATTTAAGGTGGGACGGCTCTATGAGTTTTTTTCATAGGCTCTGGTAATTCTAGTGTTAAGAGTGTTGATGGAGAAATACAGCAAAGGTCAGAAGGAAGTGCATTGCATGTATGTGTACTTAGAGAATGCATATGACAAAGCATATGAGGAAGTGGTGTGAGATATGTATGAGGACAGTGTGACTGCAGTGACGTGTAAGGTAGGAATTACAGCCTGGTTCAAGGTGAGAGTGGGATTAAATCAAGGATCAGCATTGAACCCATTCCTGTTTGTAATGGTGATGGACAGGTTGACAGGTGAGATCAAATAGGAGTCTCAGTGGACTATCATGTTCGTGGATGACATTGTAATCTGTAGTGAGAGTAGACAGCAAGTTGAGGCGAGCCTGGAGAGGTGGAGGAATGCACTGGAGGGAAGGGGAATGAAAGTCAGTAGGAGTGAGACAGAGTACATTTGCATGAAAGAGAGGAAAGGTGGTGGAATGGTGCAACTGCAAGGAGCAGAGGTGGGAAAGTAGACTAATTTAAATACTTGGGTTCAACAGTCCTGAGCGATGGAGAGTGTAGCAGAGCGGTGAATAAGGGGGTGTAGGCAGTGTGGACTGGGTGGAGAAGAGTGTTAGGAGTGGTTTGTGATAGGAGACTACCTGCAAGAGTGTAAGAGTCTATAAAATGGTAGTGAGATCCATCTATGTTGTATGGTTTGGAGACAGTACCATCAAAGACAGGTGGCAAAGTTGAAGATGCTAAAATTTTCACTTGGAGTAATGAGGGTAGACAGGGTTAGTAATGAATATATTAGAGAGAAAGCACAGATACAACAGACAGAGACTAGATTGGGATGATTTGGGCATGTATAGAGGAGATATGAGGGGAGGGGTACATCAGGAAAAGAATGTTTCAGATAGAACTGCCAGGTAAGAGGAAAAACAATGAAATTCATGGATGTAATGAGGGAGAATGTGAAGGCAATCAGTATGGCAAAAAATTTTTGTAAAAGACAGAGATAGATGAAGACGGATAATCTGCTGTGGCGACCCTAAATGGGAGCAGTCAAAAGACGATGAAGAATTTGCAGTTTAGTATCTAGATCACTTCAGGTTCTCCTGTAATTAAGACTAGTTTTAATGTACAATATCTACTCTTTGTGACATTAATTTGGTGTTATTCTGCATACCACAAAGGAACAAAAAAATTGGGCATAAATAATTTTGATGCATTTTTATTCTTTTTCCAAATATGGAGGAAAGCTATGATTCAAGTGAATATTGAGAAAGGGTCCAGTGCTGAAGCCAGTACAACAACACCGGCCAAAGCAGCATGTAGGAAATCGAAAACTACACTTAGAATTTATATACAACAACAATTTATTTTAAATAGCTCAAAATCACACAAAGAATTCCATAATGATCTTGACTCTCTAGGAAGACAAGAAAAAAAATCCCAAAAATCCTTGTTGGAAAAAAGGAAGAAATCTTTGGTAGGGCATTTAAAATAGAGTCCCCTTCCAGTTAGGCTGGACATGCAATGGATGTTTCAAAATGGGGTAAATGCAAAACAGGAAATAGAATGCAAATAGTCTTCTAGATGGCTGTTGTAGTTATTCGTCTCACTTAGTCATTACATTGTTTTAGTAGCAGGTCAATGATAGGATGGACTGCAGTGGGACTGCATATCTTTCAATAGAAGACTTTTGCTGGTTTTGTCAACCACACTGATCCTTGACACACATTCCCAGGAGGACAGGGTGGTATGTTCTTAAAAGACCTCAGGATGCACATTCCAAGAACGATAGAGAGTGTTAGTAACATTTGAGTTGACCATTCATTCAATAGAATTATTAATTTTGAGTACAATAGCCAGCTCCGGTATCTTTTACAGCCTAACTAAAGAAAAGAAGAAAGATGGCAGCCTAGGTCAATAGTCTTTCTGTGACATCAGCACCTCCCCACCACCGCAAAGGATTCGGCAACAGAATGGCGAAAGCACCATCTCCCAGTTAGTCATATTTCTTTATGGTGCAGTTCCTAAATTTTCTTGAACCTCAATGTGTTAGAAGGGCAGACAAACATGTTTGTGCAGTTATATCAGGAAAGGTGACATGAAATAATTAACTATGCATTAGACTATATAACTGTTGTTTTTAATATAGACTTAAGTATTGACACAGTGTCAATATGAATATCTACAATTCATGTTTAGCATGCAGAAATATGATTTACTGCTTGTTGCAGTGATTCACATACTGTAGACATATCATATGTTTAGTTGATCTGAAATGCCATAATGTTTGTTGTGTGTTTGTCTTATATTGATATGAGATGTTTTTAAAGACTTGGGTAAGTAGCACTTCCATCATGATGGTTCCGGCCTAGTTTTGATTCTTTTAGCATTAAAACTTGTTTCAGATTGCTGTGTCACTATAGTTTCTCTCCTGGAAAATCTCAGTAAACTTTGTCTCTTTAAAATAATCCTTAAAACAGGCCTGAATTTCATATTTTTTAATTTCACATTTTTTATCCTATCTCCTGCAGTTCTTGTGCATTATTTAGCACAATTCTATAGCTTCACACTCAGCAGGTCCTGCAGACGTCTTTTCTGGACTAGCTGCACAGTAGTTATTTTTAAAAAGGGAGTATATTAATATATTTTGATTACTTTACATGATAAAGTGTTATGCATATGATTATGCACAGAAGTCTTTAGGATAAAGAAAAGCAAAATGGAAATACAGGTAGGTCTGTATATTAATGTTCTCTTTGTACATTGATAGAATATTATTATCAAGTAACTTTTAGCTCCTACCTCCAATACATGCAGCTTGACTGGTAAATCTCATCTTTGGCCCCAAGAGAAGTTTTCATTTTTCCTAAAATGGTAACCTGACCAAAACTTAACATTTCTTTCTTTTGAGCTTGTAAGTTGCAGTAGACATTTTTTTTATAACCAGAAACTTAATAGTTCTGATAAAAAAACATTTTTACATTTTCTGTGCATTGAATGGATTGTTTTTCTTTTCCTAACCCACTTGTAGGAGCCAACTCACAGAGATGCAAATGAACATCTTATCTATGAAGACATGCAAGTAATGTCAGACTTTGAATTGCATATGTTATGCAAGAAATATTGTAGTCTTGCATTTTTCCAGCTTGAGAATGAGAAGATCCTTGATTCTGGAAAGTTCCAAGTTCTTCAAGTTTTGCTCAGAGAATTCAAAGATAGAGTAAGTATTCATGTTCTAGGAAATTATGGTTCTAGTGCTTCATGGGTAATTACAGCTGAATCTGATTGAAAATTTGCAGCATCTTTTTGAGTGGTATTTCTTTTTACCTTCATTTCTGTTTTCTTTCAGATTCATTGCAATGATGTACTACTGTATCTACCAATCTGTATCTAATATCACTTTTTTACTGTAAGTTTCTAGACTGAGGTTGCACAACGTACCACTTTTGCTGTCTTAACAAAAAATATTCCAGCAATTATATGTTGCTATATTATTTATTACAATTTGTGTGTGTGTTTGTTTTTTGTTGAGTCTCATGTTTATTAAAGCAATTACCATTACACTTTTCCCATATGCCTCCTTTATAAATACAAAGCTACCTTGTGTAAACACAAGTGCATGTTATAGATGTAAATTATATACAGGTAGCAGTAAATATGTGAATGCACCCTGAGTCTATAGTCAGTGAGAAGCCCTAAACAGAATAAATGAAATAAGGCAAGAGGTTGTCAATAGACATTCCCCTTATTTACGTTTTGACTAGGGTGAATTCAGTTTTTTTCGAAAACATAGAGGTGCATTGTTTAGGTACCAGCAGGTTCATAGTAAACAAATGATATATATAAATAAAAATACAGAATTGTGGTCTGACAGTTCTGTTGTGCTGCAAACTGTGGTAAAGGATTGGTATTGTTCAAGTTGGAACTCATTTTTCACAATTACGGTATACATACCTCCATATCCATACATACAGGACACTAGCACGCGCATGACTTAAACCTTGAATCTTACTGAATACGTCCAGTTTCAAGCAGACAAGATTTCATTTTCAGACAACATACCTTCATCATGTCAGAGGTATATTTATGACAACAAAAGGAAAGTATGAAGTGATGCTTTTTTATCACAGATTCTTGGCACTATTTTCGTGTGATAAAGAAATTCATGTTCATTTTTCTAGGGTTAAATCATAATGTCGATAAGGAAGTAAAATAGTATGTTTTTTTTTAAATTTAGCTGTGAAGCATGACACATTTTTTAATACTTTAAAAATGCTCTTTACCTAAGATATAAAAATAAAATGAACAATAAAGCATTTGTAAATTTGTAATTTCCATTCTTGAAGTTATGGATTGTCTGATGTTAAAAATTCATTTAGTCCTCCATTTGCCTGATCACAGCAACCCAATTGAAGCATGACAGAAACCTAATTTGTCAGTTTATAGCACTTACTTTTCCGTGGGTGAAAACAAATATTTCCAATCAACTCTTCCTATAGACTAATACAGTTGCAGTGGTTAGCCAGGTGAGTCATTGTAGTACATTTGAAAGTGAAGTATACCAACAGAAAGAATTAGAATTAGAACAATCTAGACGAGAACAGGCCATTCAGCCCAACAAAGCTCGCCAGTCCTATCCACTTGCTTCCTCCAAGAAAACATCAAGTCGAGTTTTGAAAGTCCCTAACGTCTTACTGTCTACCACACTACTTGGTAGCTTATTCCAAGTGTCTATCGTTCTTTGTGTAAAGAAAAACTTCCTAATGTTTGTGCGAAATTTACCCTTAACAAGTTTCCAACTGTGTCCCCGTGTTCTTGACGAGCTCATTTTAAAATACAAGTCTCGATCCACTGTACTAATTCCCTTCATAATTTTAAACACTTCAATCATGTCACCTCTTAATCTTCTTTTGCTTAAACTGTAAAGGCTCAGCTCTTTTAATCTTTCCTCATAATTCAACCCCTGTAGACCTGGAATCAGCCTAGTCGCTCTTCTCTGGACCTTTTCAAGTGCTGCTATGTCCTTTTTGTAGCCTGGAGACCAAAACTGCACACAGTACTCAAGATGAGGCCTCACCAGTGCATTATAAAGGTTGAGCATAACCTCCTTGGACTTGTACTCCACAGATCGTGCTATATAACCTAACATTCTGTTAGCCTTCTTAATGGCTTCTGAACACTGTTTGGAAGTTGATAGCTTGGAGTCCACTATGACTCCTAAATCCTTCTCATAAGGTGTACTCTCGATTTTCCGACCGCCCATTGTGTATTCAAACCTAATATTTTTACTTCCTATGTGTAATACTTTACATTTACTGACATTAAATTTCATCTGCCACAAATCTGCCCAAGCCTGTATGCTATCCAAGTCCTTCTGTAATGATATAACGGATTCCAAATTATCTGCTAATCCACCTATCTTGGTATCATCTGCAAACTTAACCAGCTTGTTACTTATATTCCTATCTAAATCATTTATATATATTAAAAATAGCAGCGGCCCTAGCACTGACCCCTGTGGAACACCACTCTTAACATCGCCAGTTCTGATGAGGTTCCTCGCACCATCACCCTCTGCTTCCTGTGTCTGAGCCAATTCTGCACCCATCTAAAAACATCACCCTGAATTCCCACTTCTTTTAACTTGATGCCCAACCTCTCATGTGGCACCTTATCAAATGCTTTCTGAAAGTCCAGATAAATAATATCATAAGCTCCACTTTGATCGTATCCTTTTGTTGCCTCCTCATAGAATTCCAACATGTTAGTAAAACACGACCTCCCTCTTCTGAACCCATGCTGACTGTTCAGAATAACTCCTGTCCTTGTCATGTGTTGCTCAATCTTATCCTTAATAATTCCTTCCATTAATTTTCCTGTGATGCTTGTTAAGCTTACTGGCCTATAGTTGCTTGGATCTGCCCTGTCACCCTTTTTATATAATGGGATGATATTTGCCATTTTCCAGTCCTTTGGAATCTCTCCAGTGCACAGTGACTTCCTAAAAATATGTGTCAAGGGTTTATATATGTACTCACTAGCCTCCTTAAGAACACGAGGATAAATATTATCTGGGCCTGGTGATTTGTTTGATTTCATCTTATTTAATCTGAGCAGCACTTCTCCCTCTACAATTTCCAAATCCCTCAGTACCTCCTTAGTAGTTGTGTTTACCTCTGGCAGGTTATCCACTTGCTCACTTGTAAACACCTCAGAAAAATGTAAGTTTAGGGCATCTGCTATTTCATTGTCTGTATCTTTTAATTCCCTTTACTATTCCTGATGAACTTGACCTCCTCCTTAACTGTTCTTTTACTACTAAAATACTGAAAGAATCTCTTGGGGTCTTCTTTCGCCTTATCTGCTATATTCCTCTCCAACTGTCTTTTAGCCTCTCTGATATCCTTCTTAATGGTTGCCCTCATTTCTCATACGCTACGGTTCTCTTTGCAGTCATTAGTCTTATATGCCTTATACAGCAGTTTTTCCTTTGCAACTTCTTTTTAAATCTTTATTAATCCATCGTGGAGTTTTTTAGTTTCCTATTACTTCCAAATTTAGGTATGTATCTGTCCTGCATTACATGTAAAACATTTTAAACCTGTTCCACTGCTCCTCGACTGTCTCCACATTTAAAAGCTTATCCCAGTCTATCCTACTTAGACTTTGTCGCATCTGCTCAAAATTAGCCCTACTAAAGTTCAACTTAACAATTTTAGTCTTTGCATCTGTACTCTTACAAAATACTGAGAATTGTATTACATTATGGTCACTTGACCCTAGTGGTTCAATCACCTCTACACCCTCAATTCTATCCTGATTATTACAGAATACTAAATCCAGATAGGCTTCACCCCTTGTTGGTGCTTTAACATGCTGTGTTAAAAACAGTCGCTGATTACTTCTAAAAACTCCTGCTCTTGTGCTCCTCCATCTGTAAGGTTATCCCAGTTAATATTTGGATAATTAAAGTCCCCCATGACTATAATATCCCCTGTAAACTTGCCTTTTGATATTACTAAAAGATGTGTGTTGAAATTACTGTCTGAATTGGGTGGTCTATAACACACTCCTAAAATGAGACCTTTTCCCTAATATTTTCCAGGCGAAGCCACATGTCCTCACTAAGATGGGGCTCATCATCCAACTGAAGATGACTTACATTTAATTCCTGTTTGGCATAAACAGCAACCCCACCTCCTTTTCTGTTCTGTCTATCCTTCCTAAAAAATGTGTATCCCTCTATGTTACACTCATCCCCATCTTTGTTATTTAGCCAGGTTTCCGTTATTGCTATAATATCATAATTGTGCTCAGCTACATACAACTCCAACTCACTTACCTTATTTTTGATACTTCTAGCATTAAGGCAAGCTATTTTTAATGTGTTAATCCTTCTATCTTTACGTGTTTGCTTAAAATTTACATTACTATGCATTTTTATTTCTACACCATTGTTTGTTCTTCCATGTATAGATCTAAATCTGGCCTGTCCTAAACTCCCTGCCCCCATTCCCTAGTTTAAACAATCCTCGACTAGCCTACACATACGCCTCCCCAATACATTGGTGCCCCTCCGGTTCAGATGTAACCGCCACGGCGAACAGGTCCCATCTGTTCCAAAAGGAGTCCCAATGCCCCATAAACCTATACCCTTCTACCCTGCACCAAGATTTGAGCCACGCGTTAAGCCTTCTAATCTCCTCAATCTTACCTGGACTGGCGCGTGGCACAGGCAGAACTTCGGAGAAGACTACCTTGTCAGTTCTGCTCCTCAGCTTGGTACCTAACTCTTTGAATTTGGATCGCAGAACTGACAGACTACCCTTATGTATGTCATTTGTTCCAACGTGGACAATGACAACTGGATCCACCCCCGCTCTGGCCAAGAGCCTATCCACCCTTCCAGGGAGGTCTTCCACCTGTGCTCCCGGAAGGCAACACACCGTACGAGACTCTCTCTCTCTGGAGCACACCTGCGCTTCAATCCCCCTAATGATTGAGTCCCCAACTATCACTACTCTCTTTTTGGGAACTGGTTTTGAGGTGGCCCGTTGGGGCTCCTCAACCCTGCCTACCACCTCAGAATTATCAGAGTCACCGTCCAGCTCCGCCAGGACATGATAACGGTTAGACACTTCTAATTCTGGGGTTGATGCCCCCGGACAGTGTGCACCCTTTACCTTACGCCTTGCAACCGTGACCCACCTATTCCTACCTGTCTGGTCTGGAATCTCCTCCCGCGCCACCTTAGGGGTGCACACTATCTCTCTAAGAGAGCTATATAGTTTTAGCAATTAAAAAGTTGTTTATGAACCCATCACTGGAAAGTATTACATCACTACAGCATACACCCAAAGCTGATCAGTCTGATGGAGAACCTGTACAAGCGAACGCAGAGTGCCATAAGAGTCGGAAGAGAGATGACAGAGTGGTTCAAACTAGCAATCGGAGTACGCCAAGGCTGCATACTGTCGCCGGATCTCTTTAACATCTATCTAGAGCACATTATGCGGGAGGCGCTCGATGGACTAGAAAGCAAAGGAGCATGTGTGAATGGCAGAACGATTAACAATCTTCGTTTTGCTGACGACCTCGGTCTTATAACTGAACTCCGCAGTCACGCACAACTCCTGCTAAATAAGGTGGAAAGCGTCAGTTCTAGATACGGATAAGAGATAAGTGACACCAAGACAGTAGGGATGCTGCTGAGCTCAAAGCCTGAGCAAAAAACAAAGAAAAGAGTTGAAGAGGGCATGTTGCTCAGAGGAAAGAAACCGCAGCATGAAGACAGTTTTAAGTATTTAGGATCAACCTTAACCACAACTTGCGACAGCTCAAAAGACATCAGAACGAGAATAGCCATAGCCTTAAGTTCAATGAGTGACCTAGACAGTATCTGGAAGAACAAGAACATCAATAAGATAACCAAAATGAGACTATACAACTCGCTTATAGTACCGATTGCCCTGTACGGATGCGAAACGTGGACTGTTAGAAGTGCTGAAGAAAGACAACTGCTCGTGTTCGAGATGACAGCACTCAGAAAGATACTTGAAGTACGCATCATAGACAAGATGAGAAACGAAGACATCAGGAAAGCCCTCAACCAGACAGAAACGATTGTGCAACGAGTGAACGAACGACAACATAAGTGGCTAGGTCATGTACTCCCCCGGATGGACAAGAACAGGATTGCTAACATCACACTACATGGAAGAGTGGATGGAACCAACAAGAGAGGGCACCCAAGAATGACATGGCTGTCGACGGCACTCTCAAGATATGACATGGGACTGCAAGATATAACGCGGACGGCCCAAGACAGAGATCTGTGTCGTTTAATGTCTCTTCATGCTAGAGCCCACGTCGACGTGTAATTACAACACTGAGATATGGCAAAAGAAGAAGAAGAATGAACACAGAGTATACTGTTTACTTAAGATGAAGCTCTTAAGTAAAAACACTTTAACACAGTTGATTAGAGGGAGACTAAGACTACTGATGTCATCCTTGCAAACAAAGGAAAAGCAGTTGAGTGTTTTTGTGTTCTCTGGTGTGAGAGTTAATTAAAAAATACATTTTGCAAAAACTTTGTGTTTTGGTTGCCACACAGGAGCCGTGGTTTTTAGCGGGCACAGGAGCAAAAGCAGCTGATTGCTTGAGGGAGTGATTGGAAAAGTTACTTGATAGTTGTATGTGTTTGTATTCAAACTATTGTTGGTAAGGTTGGGCAGCAGCAGTAGCTGACACCAGAATAGTCTGTCAGTTCTGCTGTCCAAATTTAACACTAGAATTACCAGAGCCTACGAAAAAACTCGTAATTCCGTCCCACCTTAAATTGCTTCTTAAATCCCTTCACACCTCTCCGCCAGCGTCCCTTGTCCTCTAAATGTGCTGATAAAGAGAAGCTAGGAGCAGCCGGCTATTCCATCCCCCCACCAATTTAGAACGTGCACGAACTTCTCCCAGCTCATGCCTTGATTGAGTATCTGGGAGTGAAGTGGAGTTGTAGAGTGGAAATAATAGATCGTTATTTGGAACACACGCATTTCATGTCTCTTCCGTTTCTACAGTAATCTCTGTCAACACATTGTTAAAACAGAAATGTTTTTTATATTCTAGTAGTAGATGACAAAATGTAGGCATAAACTATATAATGTATGAAGCCTGAAGTCCAAATAACAAAGAAACATTTTCACAGAAGATTCAAATATAACAATTGCGCTTTTATTCAAAAATATAACTGCAGAAACAAAAAGCCGCCTTAACATGCGATACTGACAGCTGTTTATTATAACTGCCTCCGTAGTACAATAGAATCAGTTCTCGCCTTGGAGTCAAAAGGTCGCGAGTTCGATTCTGCACCACTGTTTTGAGAAGTAAACTGCTCTTAGTCTTACTATTTTAGAATAAAAGCATACATTTGATTTCAGTCTGTAACAGCCGGTGTAATTTATAATCCTTGTAAAGGTTGGCCTTTTTTTTTTTTAATTCACTTTTCATTCGCTCAGTCGCGTTCAGTATCAATCCATACAACCCCATCTGACACGGCTGTTTTCACTAAAGACGCGCTATAGCTCTGCAGTGTATCACGATGCATAATAATGCCCGCCCCCCCAGGTTGCTGACACACAAATGCTGGCGAAGCTGCCTTCTTCGTATCTCACCGTCACTTGATTTTCTTTTTATTCAGTTTTATTGAGTGTTCCTGCCAGTCCCTGCATGTTGCTGTATGCTGTTTCTTTTGTACTCCAGGACATGCAGAGGAAAGAATGGTAAAGAGCAGTAACTTCAGCGCTATATGCAATCATCAGACACTCCCCATCTGCCCGTGTCGTTCAAACACAGGAACATATATTGGTGTAAAAGTATAACAAAAGTGCACTTTTTCCATCGCCTTTTCCTGTAAGAAGCAATGTACACACTTCTCTCTATGCTGTGGTTTCTATTACACACCTGAAAGAAAGAGACAATATATGTGAAAATATCATCGCACTAATGCAATATTATTTCTTTCTTTTTTCTTCGGTTATACAGGTAGTCTTGAATAAAAGTGCACTTGTTTTGTTTGCGAAATGAAGTGTCTGTGTGCACTTTTCGTGGCATTACACGTGTATTTTTTGAGCATGCCCGTTTGAGCATGCTCAAACACAGAAACATATGTTGGTGTAAAAGTATAACAAAACAACGGGCAGATGGGGAGTGTCTGATGATTGCATATAGTGCCGAAGTTACTGCTCTTTACCATTCTCTCCTCTGCATGTCCTGAAGTACAAAAGAAACAGCATACAACAACATGCGAGGACTGGCAGGAACACTCAATAAAACTGAATAAAAAGAAAATCAAGTGACAGTGAGATACGAAGAAGGCAGCTTCGCCAACTTTTTTGTGTCAGAACCCTTTGGGGGGGGTGCGTTAGTATGCATCGTGGTACAACGCAGAGCTATAGCGCGTCTGTATTTATTTATTTTTTTTTTGTATTCCAGGGCATGCAGATGAGCGAATGGTAAAGAGCAGTAACTTCGGCGCTATATGCAATCATCAGACACTCCCCATCTGCCCGTTGTTTTGTTATACTTTTACACCAACTTATGTTCCTGTGTTTGAGCATGCTCAAACGGGCATGCTCAAAAAATACACGTGTAATGCCACGAAAAGTACACGCAGACACTTCCATTCGCAAAACAAAACAAGTGCACTTTTATTCAAGACTACCTGTATAACCGAAGAAAAAAGACAGCAAGTTACAGTAGGCAATTGATATGACAGCTTGCATGGTGCAATGCTAAGAAGTGCCGATTTTCATTTCGTGCTATATAAAATCATCACATTCAAATATTAACAGTTCCCACACACCCAAGGACTGTCCTTCCTACATTTACAACATGTGTACTTGTTGCATTGTATACACCTCTCTGTGCTATGGTTCCTATTACACTGAATGAGCACCTGACACTGTACTTTCTTCCCTGGGGGAAGGTCCCGCATCAGAGAATTTCCAGTTCCTGCATAAATTCACACCCGATCTGACGCTGTTCGATTTTCACATATATTGTCTCTTTCTTTCAGGTGTGTACTAGAAACCACAGCATAGAGAGAAGTGTGTACATTGCTTCTTACAGGAAAAGGCGATGGAAAAAGTGCACTTGAATAAAAGTGCACTTTTGTTATACTTTTACACCAATATATGTTCCTGTGTTTGAACGACACGGGCAGATGGGGAGTGTCTGATGATTGCATATAGCGCCGAAGTTACTGCTCTTTACCATTCTTTCCTCTGCATGTCCTGGAGTACAAAAGAAACAGCATACAGCAACATGCGGGGACTGGCAGGAACACTCAATAAAACTGAATAAAAAGAAAATCAAGTGACGGTGAGATACGATGAAGGCAGCTTCGCCAGCGTTTGTGTGTCAGCAACCTGGGGGGGCGAGCGTTAGTATGCATCGTGGAACACTGCAGAGCTATAGCGCGTCTTTAGTGAAAACAGCCGTGTCAGATGGGATTGTATGGATTGAATCTGAACGCGAATGAAAAGTGAATTAAAAAAAAAAAAGGCTAACCTTTACAAGGATCATAATTTGCACCGGCTATTACATACTGAAATCAAATGTATGGTTTTATTCTAAAATAGTAAGACTAAGAGCAGTTTACTTCTCAAAACGGAGTGGTGCAGGATCGAACTCGCAACCTTTTTGATTCCAAGGCGAGAACTGATTCTATTGTACTACGGAGGCAGTTATAATAAACAGCTATCAATATCGCATGTTAAGGCGGCTTTTTGTTTCTGCAGTTATATTTTTGAATAAAAGCGCAATTGTGTTATATTTGAATCTTTTGTGAAAATGTTTCTTTGTTATTTGGACTTCAGGCTTCATACATTATATAGTTTATGCCTACATTTTGTCATCTACTACTAGAATATAAAAAACATTTCTGTTTTAACAATGTGTTGACAGAGATTACTGTAGAAACGGAAGAGACATGAAATGCGTGTGTTCCAAATAACGATCTATTATTTCCACTCTTCAACTCCACATCACTCCCAGATACTCAATCAAGGCATGAGCTGGGAGAAGTTCGTGCACGTTCTAAATTGGTGGGGGGGGATGGAATAGCCGGCTGCTCCTAGCTTCTCTTTATCAGCACATTTAGAGGACAAAGGACGCTGGCGGAGAGGTGTGAAGGGATTTAAGAAGCAATTTAAGGTGGGACGGAATTACGAGTTTTTTTCGTAGGCTCTGGTAATTCTAGTGTTAAAGAGTTAGGAGCCAGACTGAGGAGCAAAACTGATAAGGTAGTCTTCTCTGAATAGCCAGTCCAGGTAAGACTAAGATTAAATGGCTTGACATGTGGCTCAGGTATTGGTGTAAGGTAGAAGGGTATACGTTTATGGGGCACTGGGACTTTTTTTTGGAACAGATGGGACCTATACTGATGCAAAGGGTTACATCTAAACTGGAGGGACACCAATGTTTTGGGGAGGTGTATGAGTAGGTTAGTGTAGGATTGATGAAAATAGGTTATGGGAGGTGGGAGGGTACGTTTAGAACTGTACATGAAGGAACAAACAATATTGTAATAATAAAAACCTGGCTAAATAACAAAAATTAGGATGAGTATAACAAAGGAAGGATACACATTTTTAGGAAGGATAGACAGAACAGAAAAGGAGGTGGTGTTGCTTTTTATGTCAAACAGAATTTAAATTTAAGTCCTCTTAAGTTGAACGAAGAGCCACATGTTTGTGAGGACATGTGGCTTTGCCTGGAAAATATTGGGGAAAAGAGGTCTTATTTTAGTAGTGTGTTATAGACCACCCAATTCAGACAATAATTTCAACACACATCATTTTTACAAATTTCAAAAAGGCAAGTGTACAGGGAGATATTATAGTCATGGGGGACTTTATCCAAATATTAACTGATATAACCTTGCAAATGGAGGAGCACAAGAGCAGGAGTTTTTAGAAGTAATCAGTGACTGTTTTTAACACATTGTGTTAAAGCACCAAACAGGGGTGAAACTTGTTTGGATTTAGTATTTTGTAATAATCAAGATAGAATTGGGGTGTAGAGGTGGCTGAATCACTAGGGTTAAGTGACCATAATATAATACAGTTCTTAGTATTTTGTAAGAATGCAGATGCAAAGACTAAAATTGCTAAGTTGATCATTGGTAAGGCAAATTTTGACCAGATGCGACAAAGTCTAAGGAGGATACACTAGGATAAACTTTTAAGTGTGGAGACAGTCGAGGAGCAGTGGAAAAGGTTTAAAAATGTTTTACATCTAATGCTGAACAGATACATACCTAAATTTGGAATAAATAGGACATTTTAGAAAAACTCCAGAGTGGATTTATAAAGATTTAAAAAAGAAGTTGCAAAGGAAACAGCTGCTTAATAAGGCATATAAGACTAATGACTGCAAAGTAAATCATAGAGCATATGAGAACATGAGAGCAACCATTAAGATGGATATCAGGAAAGCTAAAAGACATTTGGAGAGGAATTTACCAGATAAGGTGAAAGAAGAACCTAAGAGATTCTCTCAGTATTTTAGTAGTAAAAGAGCAGTCAAGAAGGAGGTGAAGTGCATCAGAAATAGTAAAGGGAAATTAAAAGATACAAACAATGAAATAGCGAATGTCCTAAACTTAAATTTTTCTGAAGTGAGCAAGTTGTTAACCTCTCTCAGAGGTGAATGGAACTACTAAAGATGTACTGAGGGATTTGGAAATTGTAGAGGGAGAAGTACTGCTCAGATTAAATAGAGTTCAACAGCAGGAGTTTTTAGAATAATCATTGGCCATCTTTAAAAAAAAAAAAAACAATATGTTAAATCACTATCGTGGTGAAACCCAGCTGGATTTAACATTTTGTAATAATCAGGATATAATTGAGGATGTAGTGGTGATTGAACCACTATGGCCAAGAGACCATAATATTATTCAGTTCTCAGTGTTTTGGAAGAGTTTGGCTGCTAAGAATAAAACTTAAGTTTATCTTTTGTAGGGCAAATTTTGAGCAGATGTAGTAAAGTCTAAGGAGGATAGACTAGGATAAGCTTTTAAGTGCAGAGACAGTCGGAGTGGTGCAACAGGTTTAAAAAACATTTTACATATGCGCAGGACAGGTGTATATCTAAATTTGGAATTAGTAGGAAATTAAAAATAAAAATCTCAACAGTGGGTTAATGAATTGACAGAAAGGAAGCTGCAAAGAAAAAAAAAAAACAGCTGTATAAGACACTAGCCAAATACCCACACTTCGCAGCGGCGAAGTACTGCCTTAAAATTTTATTAAGAACAAAATTAAACCTTTTTAAACTGAGGGAAAATATACCAATAATTATTTGTTAAGGATCTCTTTGTATACCACATCGTGAGTTCAGCCCTCCGGTTGTAATATGACCAAGCTGTGCGCTGAGCTTACTCTTGAGCATGCAACGTACAGATGGCCATGTAAACAGTAATCTTGTTTCAAACCTCACAGCTTGGATTGCTGCTGTCATAATCGGTTTGAGTTTCATGGTTTGTTTCAATTGCGACAGTATTTGTAGGACTTGTGTTGAAGAGACATTCGGCATCTGTCAAGCATTGTAAGTATACAACCGGTTTCATCGATAATTTTACATCCAGCTTTTGAGAGTTTAAACATTCATAAACATCAAAGTGTCCACTACTGAAATTGTTACCTGTCAATCTAAGATGTTTAAGAGGCATTGGCGGTTGTCCAAAGGTGTAAAATATTTGGTCATTTTGGTACAATTGAAAGCGACAACCGAACAATTCACCGGCTTAAGCGCAGGGAAGCCACCTACCAAATTTCGTGAAGATGGGGTCAGGCTTCTACCTACACGGGAAGTTGGAAAATTTGTGACGTTGGAAAGTTCAATATGGCGGCCAACAGTGGCGTCATACCATCGAAATAAGTACGTACATCGGTTTCGGTTAGCGCAGGGAAGCCGCCTACCAAATTTCGTGATGATGGGGCCATAAATAAGAAAGTTCAACATGCCGGACGTTGTCGACCGTTATCGACCGTTACGTGTAGAATTTTGAAATGAAACCTGCTTGACATTTGTAAGTAAGCTGTAAGGAATAAGCCTGCCAAATTTCAGCCTTCTACCTACACGGGAAGTTGGAGAATTAGTGATGAGTGAGTGAGGGCTTTGCCTTTTATTAGTATAGATAACACTAATGTCTTACATTGTGACTCATAGGGCATATGAGGGCAACCATTAACACTAGAATCCCTGAAGCCTACAAAAATAGCTGTACTGCCAGGCCAACTTAAATTTCCTTGCACCTCGTCATCAGGATCTTTGTTTTGCAAATGTGTCAGCACAAGCAGCAAGCAGCTTGCTCATTCATCCCCCACCGAGGCAGCTGAAGTCGAGTTAAACGCTAAATTTTCAGAGCTAAAGTCTGTTTATCTGGGAATTAGGTGTCTGGAATTGTATTATAAAAATAATATATTGTTATTTGGAATATGTACATTTCATGTGTGTTACATGTCTGCAACGCTCTGGGTACATGTAGGATGACAGGAAATGTGAGGCAAGAAATGTTGAACACATAACTAAAACAAACTTTTTTCATGTTATTGTAATGACAAAATGATGGTGTTATTTAATGAACGAAGACAGAAGTCCAAATATCAAATAAACACTTTCACAAAGGTTCAACAAAACAAGTCCGCTTGTTATTCAATAATATAACTGAAGAAAAAGAAATTCTTAAATTTATATGTTGTGGTTAATGTGTAAAAATTAAAGCCCAAATATCAATCGACACAAAGTAGACATTTCCTCTTGACTGGTGCAGAGGTAAGAACTGCTGTCTTGTAATCATGGATTCTCCCCGCATTTACTGTTTTGAGTAGTAAGCTGTTATTTTATTACTATTATATAATAAAAACATACATTTGAGTTGAGTCTGTTTTATTCACTCGTTATTTTAGAATAATTAAGTGGATAGGAACGACAATCCTTGTGCTAAATCTCATGTTCTGATCTAGATTGTACAATAGTGTTCAGTAGTGTTCCTGCTCATGAATCTAGCGATCTTGGTTTGGATTTCATGCCTGGTTATTTTACATCTATAGATTGCATGTTCTACAAAAGTGAATGTTGGGTTTCTCCCAAATCATCTGACACATGCAGGCAATCCCAAACTAATAGTTGTATTGCACATGGATTCATAGATTTACTGTATGTGTAAGTCGGTATAAAATTATTACTTATTTGTCTAAACATTCCTATATAGGAAATTTTGGCCTTCCAAGTCTATAGCCTATAGCCACCCTAACACCACCCCACCCCATCACCAATAACAGTGGCAATCATACTATTCACAACAGAAGCTTCTAGAGAGCGCACATCCCAATGGAGGGGAATACAGAATAACATAAAAAGCAGAGTCATCCTTCATCTAACTCTTACACCCTTACACCCTTAGGGCATTTTTCAGCAATTTCCACCTGAGGGGAAAATACCATAATAAAGCCTTATAATCCAATAAATAAAGGTATGACATTCGTTTTTCACTAAAACTTGACATATAATTTCTCAAATGTGGTATAATATGTGTTTGTCAAATTTAAACATTCCTTTATTCAAAAAATTATGCCAGACAATTAAAAAAAGAAAAAATAAGCGGACATTGTGATTGTTTCTAAATGTGTTTTGTTTTATATATATATATATATATATATATTTTTTTCCCCAGATTCAAGCAATGCCAGATCAGTTTTTTCACCTCTGTGGTGTTCCCAGACATGCCAACTGTAACTGTGAAATGTTTTATGTTGACAACACAAAGAAATAAATAGTTACAACATTTGGCAAAATAGGCACCCATCCCACCTCCAAAAGCTTTCCAGGCATGGATCCCAAAAATATAAATATTAATATAAAATTTATATAAAATATAAATAATTTACATATACTCACACAAGTATATTTATTGTATATGCACAGACACATGCACACTCGCTCACACAAACCCACCACTCCACCCCATTATTATGGTGAATATCTTGCAAATTCCTAATCACGTGGTGACGTGCTTGGGCTTGTTTTATTCAGCAGAGTCTGCTGTAAATTTTAATATAATATATTTTAATATATTATATTTAATATAAATTGTCTATGTTCGCCGTTGCTTTCTGAAGTTATATGCACCAACACATGAAATTCAGGCTTGAAGGGTGAGATTTTAAAATCAATATGCAAAGTTAGGGTAAGTCCATTGTTCAATCATGGCCATGTTTGGTGTCGTTGGAAACGTCATAGTTTCAGCTATCCAGTGGTGCGAGTTTTCTGAATGTATGACCCACTCAGCAAAAGCCACATCTCCCACAATCACCAGGTGGTTCAATCCAGTCATGGCTGCCATGTTGATTTATTATGTTGTATTTCTCAAGGTTGCTTCATTGCACGTACATGTGTCAGGGTGTTGATCAGGAGAGTCTATGCAAGTGCTTTTACTTGTATGTTTTTACTGTTGCTTTGTGGAGTTAGGGTGGAGTGGTGGCTCGGAAGCTAGGGATATAAACACTGGCAAAGCAATTGCTTCCTCCTGGGTATGACGTTAATCTGCATCCAGCCCTGCAAGCACGTCCTCCAACTTTCATAGAAAACCTGGGGGTTGGTGGCCGGATTGGCACTCCAGCCACCATGGGGGAACGAAAAAAAAACTGTCCCAGTGTGGTGCTGAAGTGTCACCTGTTGCACAGCTGCTCTTGGTTCTCAATCTGGGTGGTTTCGTCATGTGGTGGGTGCAGCAACACACAGCACATGATCCCAACCTCTTTGTGGAATCATATGTGAGAACATGCAGAAATACAGACACGGGGGGTGCCAGTTTTTCCAGTTTTTAGCACGTGGTTTGCTCATTCATAGCCAGTGTTTAATACATCAGTTGAAATCTACTGCTGAAGACGTTTCGATTGATGTATATTACTTGGGTTTTCCTTCTGCAGAAAAATTACTAGGATGGTTTAAATTTTTTTGGGTAACACTGTATGATCCAGCACATGTATGATTTTAAGCCAGAATAAAAGTCAACTTTACATACTGTAACAGTGTAATCACTATGAGTATATAGTAGACACTCTTGGCTTTCAAATGAGGAATTGTTTGTGTTGCTGTGTACCTTACTTCATTTGTATAATGTGGCAAAATGTGTTTTAAAACATTTTTTGAACCCTTGTCAGCCCGGTATTGGTATATTAAGATATTAATATTATTATTCTTCTTTAAATAACAACATGAATATGCTACAGTATTTACAATTCATGTGCATTCTCAAAATGAGAATAACTAATCAATTAATTCTTGGCTTAAAAATGTGTTTGGTAAGTTTTAAGATTTGTTCTTACATTTAGACTGGTGACTTATAGATAAAGTTGTATACTGAAAAAACAGGTACCATGTTTTTACAAATGTATAAAAAAATGTTTCACTAACACTATTTCCTGTGGCAAATTACTTTGTACAATTTTTGTGAAAAAGTCCAAACTTACTCTTCAACCAAACAGCAGTTTAGCTACCCCTGAGGAATCAAACAAAGTAATCATTGTTTTGCCTTTATTTAATGGATTTAGCATGCATTATAGTTATGTTTAAACCACAAGGAGAGGTTTGAATCATATTTCTTATGGTTTCCAAACAGTTTAATAGGGGTTTTGCAAAACATCATAGTAATTTTGGCCAAAAAAATTTTTTAATGTCATTAGCAGGTAGATAGAACTTAATTTTTCCCCATGTGAAAATTTTGTGCGCCAATTTGAGTCACCAACTGTCGACATAAGGGATGAGTGCAGCACACGGTTTAGTTTTTTTTCCATCCCAGAGGTGAGTGTCATAAGTGCTTTATCAAATACAATAAGTGATGTCCCATAAGTGCTATTGCCTAAGTGGTAAGTAACAAATACAAGGCTACTGGTATTATGGTCAACGTCGAAAGCCCATGTGTAACAATTTAGTATGCTACCTAAGTTGTGTGAATTTTTTTTTTAAACTTTGTTCTGTGAAAACTTGTAGGATTTTTGTGAGCCATCAGTCATAATGCCTTGTATCAGCTGTAGTTACTGGAAAAATACCCTGAACTTGATGCAACACTGATTGCACTTCTTACTGGATTGATCTGAGCTCACCCAAACCAGAAAACAGGTTCCACTGTCTTCATGATAGTTACTAGTGATTACTGAACTCGGTAGAGTTTACTTCACGGTGATTTTGTAAAGTCACAGCAATGGTCTCAATGGTTTGCTGAGCTCTATAAAATGCACTGAAGTCAATAGCAAAAGAGGAACTGTTTTTAATGGATTATACTAGTGAAAATGTTTAAGTGTCATTGAGGACTAGGAAAACCTCTGCCAGCAATGCTTTACTGATTGTGTCTTAAAATGTGATCTGAGCTGGGAGGCAGCAGAACTAACCATTGTGTCATCATGGCTCAAACAGCAAAATGTGCAAATGGAACAAATATAACAAACAAAATACAACAGCCACAGACTAGCTAGTAAATTAAATATAGTTTATTGTGCTCAAAAGAGTACTAATCTTGGGTCACACATTGGCCATGCATCAACATGGGACTGGCAAGTTCCATTGTTTCAGGTGCAGCTTCTCATGTATCTGTGCAGATGCTTTGCACTGTTTTCTTCCATCGTGAAGAAACAAATGCCCTGTAAATAGTAATAATTGTTATATAGTAAATAGTGAATATTGTTGTAATTTAATGGGGTCTCATTCTGACATGAGGACTGGGAGAGATCCCTTAAGATTGAAGCTGGGCACATGGCTGATTATTAGGAAAATTAGGGATCAGTGTTAGATCTGATGACAGAACTCATAATCTCACTATGGTCAGCTGATGCAGTGTTTTTCCTTTATGCTCCCACAACCCTGTTTTGCCTTTTTAAATTCTTTGACTATCAATTAGCAGCCAATGCAAACTTCCTCCTTGGTGAAATTAGCACTATAGATAGAGCAGATTTAGTCTTCCTTGGTGAAATGAGCTGATTTATAAACGGGGAACATATCATGCTATGCTTTTCATCGCTTTTTTGTATATAATTATAAAAAAAAAAAAGAGTTCACCTAAGCTGGCCCAAGGTGAATTTCCAAGAAAATATTCAGTGAACAAGGTTACCAGTAGATTTTTTTAAAGACTAATCTAAGAGCAGAAATAATTCATTTCTATCAAATAAAAACTGCTCTGCAATTTTTAAATGACACACATTGGAAAATGATGTTACCCTGCATTTAATTTTTAGATTTTGAAAAAGTTTAATACTGTCACTTCAGGGAGGACATAAAACCATAATTGACAGTTTTAATAAAATGGAATCCAAATAAGAAGATTAAACTTTGGGTACTAATAGCTGAAATCAACTTTTTTGATAACTTCAAAACTTAACTGACCATGTAAATGAGGCAGGGAAGAGAAATGAAGATTAAAATATTAACCGTCTGAAACTTACTGTGGTCAGTCTTTTACAATATGTTGTTAGTTAAATTTGAACACTATTTTCCTAAAAGTCAGGACTCAAAACAAGATGTTTTGTGGGCTCTGTATCCATTTAATCTTAATGAATGAAGTTATGAATTATCAATCAATGAATGAAAAAAATATAATGACTAATCTTTCCTTATCTTTTATATTTAAAAAATGGAATGCTAGTTTATTTTTTGATAAATTTTAGGTTAAAATCCATCCATCCATCCATCCATCCTCTTCCGCTTATCCAAGGTTGGGTCGCGGGGGTAGCAGCTTAAGCAGAGAAGCCCAGACTTCCCTCTCCCCGGCCACTTCTTCCAGCTCTTCCAGGAGAATCCCAAAGGCGTTCCCAGGCCAGCCGGGAGACATAGTCCCTCCAGCGTGTCCTGGGTCTTCCCGGGGCCTCCTCCCGGTTGGACGTGCCGGAACACCTCACCAGGGAGGCGTCCAGGAGGCATCCTGATCAGATGCCCGAGCCACCTCATCTGACTCCTCTCGATGCGGAGGAGCAGCGGCTCTACTCTGAGCCCCTCCCGGATGACTGAGCTTCTCACCCTATCTTTAAGGGAAAGCCCAGACACCCTGGAGGAAACTCATTTCAGCCGCTTGTATTGCGATCTCGTTCTTTGGTCACTACCCATAGCTCATGACCATAGGTGAAGGTAGGAACGTAGATCGACTGGTAAATTGAGAGCTTTGCCTTACGGCTCAGCTCTTTTTCACCACAACAGACCGATGCAGAGCCCGCATCACTGCGGATGCCGCACCGATCCGCCTGTCAATCTCACGATCCATTCTTCCCTCACTCGTGAACAAGACCCGAGATACTTGAACTCCTCCACTTGGGGCAGGATCTCCCCAACCCTGAGAGGGCACTCCACCCTTTTCCGGCTGAGGACCATGGTCTCGGATTTGGAGGTGCTGATTCTCATCCCAGCCGCTTCACACTCAGCTGCGAACCGATCCAGAGAGAGCTGAAGATCACGGCCTGATGAAGCAAACAGGACAACATCATCTGCAAAAGCAGTGACCCAATCCTGAGTCCACCAAACCGGACCCCTTCAACACCCTGGCTGCGCCTAGAAATTCTGTCCATAAAAGTTATGAACAGAATCGGTGACAAAGGGCAGCCCTGGCGGAGTCCAACTCTCACTGGAAACGGGCTCGACTTACTGCCGGCAATGCGGACCAAGCTCTGACACCGGTTGTACAGGGACCGAACAGCTCTTATCAGGGGGTCCGGTACCCCATACTCCCGAGCACCCCACAGGATTCCCGAGGGACACGGTCGAATGCCTTTTCCAAGTCCACAAAACACATGTAGACTGGTTGGGCAAACTCCCATGCACCCTCCAGGACCTGCTAAGGGTGAAGAGCTGGTCCACTGTTCGCGACCAGGACGAAAACCACACTGTTCCTCCTGAATCCGAGGTTGACTATCCGACGGACCCTCCTCTCCAGAACCCCGAATAGACTTTTCCAGGGGGCTGAGGAGTGTGATCCCTCTATAGTTGGAACACACCCTCCGGTCCCCTTTTAAAGAGGGGACCACCACCCCGTCTGCCAATCCAGAGGCACTGTCCCGATGTCCATGCGATGTTGCAGAGACGTGTCAACCAAGACAGTCCTACAACATCCAGAGCCTTAAGGAACTCCGGCGATCTCATCCACCCCGGGCCCTGCCACCAAGGAGTTTTTGACCACCTCGGTGACTTCAGTCCCAGAGATGGGAGAGCCCACCTCAGAGTCCCCAGGCTCTGCTTCCTCATTGGAAGGCATGTTAGTGGGATTGAGGAGGTCTTGAAGTACTCCCCACCACCCACAACGCCCAGTGAGGTCAGCAGCACACCATCCCCACCATATACAGTGTTGACACTGCACTGCTTCCCCCTCCTGAGACGCCGGACGGTGGACCAGAATCTCCTCGGCCGTCCAAAGTCGCTCTCCATGGCTCTCCAAACTCCTCCCATGCCCGAGTTTTGCCTCAGCAACAACGAAGCCGCGTTCGCTTGGCCTGCCGGTACCTATCAGCTGCCTCCAGAGACCCACAGGACAAAAAGTCCTATAGGACTCCTTCTTCAGCTTGACGGCATCCCTCACCGCCGTGTCCACCAACGGGTTCGGGATTGCCGCCACGACAGGCACCACCACCTTACGGCCACAGCTCCGTCAGCCCCTCAACAATAGAGGCACGGAACATGGCCCATTCGGACTCAATGTCCCCACCTCCCTCGGGGCGTGGTTGAAGTTCTGCCGAGGTGGGAGTTGAAGCTACTTCTGACAGGGGACTCTGCCAGCCGTTCCCAGCAGACCCTCACAACACGCTTGGGCCTACCAGGTCTGACCGCATCTTCCCCACCATGAAGCCAACTCACCACCAGGTGGTGATCAGTTGACAGCTCGCCCCTCTCTTCACCCGAGTGTCCAAGACATATGGCCGCAAGTCCGGCGACACACCACAAAGTCGATCATCGACCTGAGGCCTAGGGTGTCCTGGTGCCAAGTGCACATATGAACACCCTTATGCTTGAACATGGTGTTCGTTATGGACAATCCGTGGCGAGCACAGAAGTCCAATAACAAAACACCGCCGGGTTCAGATCGGGGGGGGCCATTCCTCCCAATCACGCCCTTCCAGGTCTCACTGTCATTGCCCACGTGAGCATTGAAGTCTCCCAGCAAAACGAGGGAATCCCAGAAGGTATGCCCTCTAGCACCCCTCCAGAGACTCCAAAAGGGTGGATACTCCAAACTGCTGTTGGCACATACGCACAAACAACAGTCAGGACCCTTCCCCACCCGGCGGAGGGAGGCCACCCTCTCGCCCACCGGGTAAACCCCAACGCACAGGCTCCAAGTCGGGGGGCAATAAGTATGCCCACACCTGCTCGGCGCCTCTCACAAGGGGCAACTCCAGAGTGGTAGAGAGTCCAGCCCCTCTCAAGGAGATTGGTTCCAGAGTCCAAGCTGTGCGTCGAGGTGAGTCCGACTATATCTAGCCGGAACCTCTCACCTGCGCACTAGCTCAGGCTCCTTTACCTTCAGAGAGGTGACATTCCACGCCCCAAGAGCCAGTTTCTGTAGCCGAGGATCAGACCGCCAAGGTCCCGCCCGCCACCACCCAACTCACACTGCACCCAACCTCCTTGGCCCCTCCCATAGGTGGTGAGCCCATGGGAGGAGGACCCACGTTACCTCTTGGGCTGTGCCCGGCCGAGCCCCATGGGTGCAGGCCCGCCACCAGGCGCTCGCCATCGAGCCCCACCTCCAGGCCTGGCTCCAGAGGGGGGCCCCGGTGACCCGCGGCCGGGCAAGGGAAAACGTCGTCCACAGTTTTATTCTTCATTGGAGGTTTGGAACCTCTTTGTCTCATCCATCACCTAGGACCAGTTTGCCTTGGGTGGCCCTACCAGGGGCATAAAGCCCCGGACAACATAGCTCCTAGGATTATTGGGACACGCAAACCCCTCCACCACGATAAGGTGACGGCTCAAGGAGGGGTAGGTTAAAATCATAGTGAATAATTCAGACTTTTAAGTGGATGAGCATTTAGGTTCCTACTCTAGTTTGCTTCTGTATGCTTAAGTGAAAGTAAGATTATCGACTGTCACTTCAACTTAAAATTTCAACATAGGCTAAATATGAAACTATATTAAAGCTATCTTTATGTCAAATACTGATTATTAGTGTTATATACTGGCAATACTTCTCAGATACATTTATTATGCTCAAAACATTTTCATTATAACATTTTTTATATAGTGTATATGCATGTATTTATAAATAAATTCTTGAATAAAATGTTTTTCACATAACTATTTTGTAATTTCCTTATTTTTTTCTTTTTATTCCTCTAATATTTTAATTAGGGTTCTGAGATAAAAAAAAAAAATTCTTGTACAAGGCTCCACAGTTCCAGAGAGTATTAGAAACACTTTAGGTGGCTAATACATTTAATACATCTAATCTCGAGATGCGTGGAGGCTTCTGAAAGTATACACAATTTTTTGATGTATGTTTTTTTTTTATTTATTTTATTGCAATCCATACAAAGCAATCAAGTTTTTACAAAAAGAAAAACTGAGTTAAGAACAGATCGATCCCCACCCCTGAAAGAGAGAGCAAGCCAGACAGCGTAAAATTTAAGGCTTGTAAACATACCTAAATTAATAAATTCTATGTGCTTCATGAACTTATTTTAAAATATTACTGATCAGATCCTGCCATGTTTTGAAAAAAGTCTGCACGGAACCTCTAACTGAGTATTTGATTTTTTTCCAATTTCAAATAATATAACACATTGGTTTCCCACTGACTTAAAAGAGGAGAGTTTGGGTTTTTCCAGTTTATCAGAATAAGTCTGCGTGCCAAAAGTGTAGTGAATGCAATCACAATTAGTTTGTCTATCTCCACTTTAAGCGCCTCTGGAAGAACCCCAAACACAGCCGTTAATGGGTTAGGAGGGATTGTGAGTCCAAGACTGTCTGTGAGGTAATTAAAAATTTTTGTCCAGAATAATGTTAATTTGGTGATAGAAGCTTCTCCGTCTTAAAATGCTTTCTACATTGGTTCCAGATTCTAAGTGAGTGGAGCACAATTGGATTATTTGTATATTGCCGATAACGTGTGTTTATTGGAGCACAGAGCAAGGAATACAAAGAAGTACTGCAGGATTTTACTTCTGTTGCGGTCCAAGATCATAGGTGCATGGTCAGAAATAACAATAGCATTGTATTTGCAAGATTTAATTATAGGCAAGAAGTTATTGTCTATAAAGAAGTAATCAGTTCTTGAGTAGCAATGATGTACTGGTGAGTAGAAAGAATATGTTCTTGAATTTGGGTTTAAAAGCCTCCAGGGGTCTGATAAGTTGTGATCAGTTATAAACTTTGTAATTATCTTTGCGGTGTTAGATGCCGTTCCCCCTGTGGAGGAAGTCCTATCTAAAAGTGGATTTAGAACACAAAGTCCCCAGCCATTATAACTTTATGAGTGTTCAGATTGGAAATGGATGCAAATAAATTTTGTATAAATTCCTTATCAACATTAGGTGCATAAACATTTATCAAAATCATTTTACAGTTGGATAAGTCTCCCATGACCATTACATATCTCCCTTCAGATCCAATACTACATCTAATGCTACAAAAGGTACTGTTCTATGTATGAGAATTCCCACACCTCTAGTTTTCTTTGTAAAACTAGAATGGAACATTTGGCCAGTCCAGTCTTCTTGCAGCCGGAACTGATCCTTGCTTAGTAAGTGGGTCTCCTGTAAAAATACTATTTTAGCATTTAGACCTGTTAGGTGAGAGAGTACTTTCTTTCTCTTTCATTCGTGATACAGGCCTTTAACATTCCAACTTACAAAGTTAACTGTCCCATCTTGCAGACACTGATTCTGAGTTTTTGATGTCATTTTATAGTCTTAACTGGAAGTGAGACAGCTTTGGCCTTAATTTCCTATTTCCCCTAGAGTTGTTGCCATGCAGCTTATTATTACATTGGTAGTTATAGTTATAGAGCTTAAGAGGATAGATTAGGTATAGATCAAGCCTGCTCTCTTTCCCCCCCCCTTAACCCCCCACCTACCATTTTTGCCTCCCCAAGGGAGGCTAAAACCCACTTCACACAGTCCCAGTCCTCTAACATAACCAGAGACAGAGCACGTCCAAAGCAAAACGAGCCCCCATGCAGCGGCGTTTTAGTGTTAAAAGATAGAGATATACTGTATATTACCAATATAGTCTTAAAAAAAAGAAAAGAGAGTTTTGCACTTAAAATATATATATAGTCTTCAGAAATTTTAGAGCATTAAGATGATACACCCAGATAATAAACCCGGGGCATGGTGTTAAAAATGTGTCCAGAATAAGCATAACCAGTCTTAATGCATTAATAGCAATAACAATAAACCAAGGGTATGATATTGAACAGTCTCGTTTAGGGTAGAGATGAAATAATTAGAAAAAAAGAAAAAAAAAAGTGGAAAAAGTAATTAAACACATTAAAAAAGAAATTGAGATGACAGCTCCCTAGTAATACTAAGTAATCTATACTAATAAAAGGCAAAGCTCTCACTCACTCACTCATCACTAATTCTCCAACTTCCCGTGTAGGTAGAAGGCTGAAATTTGGCAGGCTCATTCCTTACAGATTACTTACAAAAGTTGAGCAGGTTTCATTTCGAAATTCTAGGCCTAATGGTCATAACTGGAAGGTATTTTTCTCCATTAACTGTAATAGAGTTGAGCTGGAAAGACGTGGGGGGGTGGAGTTTCATGTGACATCATCACGCCTCCCACGTAATCACGTGAACTGACTGTCAACGCAGTGCGTAGAAAACCAGGAAGACCTCCAAAAAGCGCTTAAGAAAACATGCATTATATAATTGAGAAGGCAGCGAAACAATAAGAAGCGAAGCGAAAGTGACATATACTACCATATTCATGAGTGCTGCTACCTCGGAAAGAAAGCAAGGTGTAAACCTAAACTTTAAATTAAGTTCATAGACAAGCTACCGCTGGCGTTTCACATGCCCACAGGTAATGCAGGATACAAGTTTAATGAGAGGACACAGGATATAAACGAGAGTTTTGATCACTTTGTAACTAAG
>NC_053157.1:102096929-102101929 GCF_016835505.1 Polypterus senegalus | reverse complement strand
ATACAGTTTATCCCATTAGTAAATAATGTTTAAAAAATCTCCATCAGATTATTGCTTCATATTTTATTTCACAGTGGAGTCTTTTGTGTTCCTTCTCTCTGCAGGCCTTTGGAATTTTAAACATTACTTGTTTTATACTAGCTTGAGACTCATTGATTGTTTTTGTTTAAAGCTGAATGAACATTACCTTTTCATAAATGATTAATGTATTCTTTCTGTCTGCAGGGTGATCGCATTGTACTTTTTAGCCAGTTTACAATGATGCTGGATATTGTGGAAGTTTTTCTAAATCACTTGAATTACAGATATTTAAGATTAGATGGTTCAACCCCTATGTCTGAAAGGTAACTATTTTCAGTTTTTTGCCGTCGCCTTTCTGATATTAATTATATAATAACTTGTAAGTGCATTGCATAATATCATAAATGCTATTAAATATTGTAACAAGAAGATGAGAACGAAAAATGTTTGGGGATCTAACCTGTATATTGTCAGGCAAACACTTAAGCAATAAACCAAGTAGTCACAAAAGATTAATTCCCAGTGGACTAACTGAGAAAGAAAGCTGCAGGCTTTTATAGTTGCTGTGCAGGAAGAGGCGGGTCAATGAAGGGGAGTGGCAGAAGTGAGGTAAGTAGGAGGGCGTGGTCTGGACAGAAGGGTGGAAGTTTGTGCCGGTTTAACTGGGTTTCCCTTCTGTTGATCTGTAGAAGAGCGAGAAGTTATTGCACTTAATCAAACCTCAAGATAACATTTTACTCTCAGTTAAGCTTCCTATGTGCATTTGTGTGACTGTATGTATGTAAATATGTGTGTATATGTAAATATAGAGAGCTAATGAGATGCACACATGGTGACTGTTCATTTGGCAGAGGAACAGTTCATGTTGCTGAATACAGCAACAGCTGTCATCTCACTTCAGTGGCATTTCACAGTCTATTTGTGTTAAAGTCCACTTACAATCTTTACTTGATTCCGACTCCTTACCATCTGGAAAAGCGAGTTGTTTCTTCACCAGCTATTATCAGGTATGTGCAGCAGACCAAGAGTCATTAGTGCAGTACAGTGATCCCTCGCTATATCACGCTTTGACTATCGTGGTTTCACTCTATCGCGATTTTTTTTCTCATACACGCTTACGTCACTACGCATGCGCTTTCTGAGAACTTTTATCTAATCCCTACGATGGCTCCTAAACATGCTGCTTTTTCTAAGCCTTATGACAATAAAACTAAGCGCCGGAGGAAGATGCTTACTATCCAGGAGAAGGTGAAACTCTTGGATATGATTAAAAATGGCAATACCCTACAAAAGCCTCCTCACGCATATGAAAAGACAGCGCTAGCAACTGCCTATCAAGATGTTCTTCAGCCGCACACCCAGACACCCACTGCCTACTTCTAGTACTTCTTCACTGAAGACAACAACGCACCTGCTGAAGATACTGCACCACCTCTGAAAACTCTCCTACTGAGGTCGTGCCTTCATGGGTTAGTGGTTGTGTACAATTAAATGTACGGTACAATAATCTACTATATAAAAGCGTTCAGGATTGTCCTTCTGTCCCGTGAGTGCAAAGCGTAGCGGTATTCTGCTTATTACAGACTTACTACTTGCGGCTTGAGTGCAGTGGCGATGTGAGCAGAGTTCTGGTGCTCTCATCGTTCCCTTGCTTTTGCTTGTGCGCTGGAAAAATAGACAAAATTATGTCTCTGGAAATAATTAATGTTGGTGGAGTACAAATGCCTCACCTCATAGTAAATATCAGGGGAGATGGTGCTTGCTTATTCTCATCTATAGCTTATTTAGTGCATGAAACTCCGTCTTTAGCGGTACAGATTCGGGCTCACATTGTACGACTTTGGACAGGCACTTGAGGGGATAAAAAAAAAACTTAGGTTTTTGGGAGATGTTATGAATGGGCACTTTGATGTTCTCATTCCCTACACTTACATGCCTGATGTACACATGGAGCGCACAAAAATTGAGGATAAAAGTCGGTACGAAGCGATGTGAGCAAAGTTCTGCTTCTCTCATTGTTCCCTTGCTTTTGTGCGCGATGCACTGGAAAAATAGACAAAATGATGTCTCTGGAAATAATTAATGTTGATGGAGTACAAATGCCTCACTGCGTAGTAAATATCCGGAGAGATGGTGCTTGCTTATTCTCATCTATAGCTTATTTAGTACATGAAACTCTGTCTTTAGCGGTACAGATTCGGGCTGACATTGTACGACTTTGGACAGGCTCTTAAGGGGATTAAAAACGTAGGTTTTCGGGAGATGTTATGAATGGGCACTTTGATGTTCTCATTCCCTACACTTACATGCCTGATGTACACATGGAGCACACAAAAATTGAGGATAAAAGTCGGTCGCCTTAAAAGGCGAGTGCGCCTAGTAATATGATATATGTAACGTCTAATATGTCTTATTTTCTCTTATTTTGTCTAATATATTGGGTAATACATGTGTAATGGTGACTAAAGGGTGTTATTTCATGTCTAGAGGGCTCTAATAATGTTAAAAAACGTATTTAGAAGGTTAAACAGGTTTTCTATACTCTTAACTGCGAAAATATTCGATTTATAAATAAAGAATCCTACTTCGCGAAAATTCATTTATCACGGTAGAGTCTGGAACGGATTAACCGTGATAAACGAGGGTTCACTGTACAGTCACTTTAAATCTTCGTTTGTAGAACACCACCTTTTCTTCATTGATGAAGCTCCACCACTGAGTTGGCGAGGTCTTAACAACCACTAAATTGAGTGGCCAAACTAAAACACTTGCTATGTTAAATAAAGAAGGGTGAAGGGTAGAGCAAATACATAATATAAAACAATACTTTATCATTCATATGTATAATACAATACAGCACTATTAATGAAAATCCTAGGCTCTGTTTCCAGTCTCATATCATATATCATAAATAACAGTTAAAGATAAATTAATATGGCAAATTATTACATTTAAACCAGGCTAGTGAAAATGTTTCTTCAGTAGCATGATACACTAAACAAAATAAACACTTTACAACAGTTATCTTATCACATATGTCTTAAATTATAACAAGATGTTACATATTTGAACATATAAGTGTTTTCATTTTTATCTAAAACAAAATCTTATAGCATCTATACCCTATAACAAACTGTAGCTTATCTCATCAAGAGACAAATCTCTTAAATGTCTTTAAGATATTACAACAGCACAGTTTATATAGACTAATGGTAAACTTTTGAATTATTCCAATATAATATAAATTTCCTATTGTGTAACTAACTTAACAATCCATTCAGCTGTGTGCATTATCACTGAGCACTAACCTTAATACATTGATGTAACAACAAATCTCCATAAAATTAATACTAACTTATGCAAATGCATACGTGTTTTCAGTTCTAATACATTTCATTATTACTTAAGTGATAATAATCATTTGACATTTATCAAAATATGTAAATCCTCTTTACTGTATTTTATATGAAGATAAGAGAAAGAAATTAGTCTAGTTTAATATAGCAACATTTAGCTCGTTTGCACTTTACAATTATTTTTTTTACTCATTTAAACAATTTACTATACAGGATGTTATACCCTTACACTTGCACAACTGATCAGCATGCAAGGAAATAATTCCAATAATTGCTGTTCATTAATCTATGATTGGTAAGCAAACATTCACCACCCCTTGGTCAGATTATATCTAATTTCTCTGCCCAAACTTGCTGTTAAACTATTTCTTGCAGCTTGTATAGGAATATGCTGTGTGTTTCATCCACAGGTCACAGGATGTTTGCTGAATCTGGAGAAAAAGAACATCTATAGTTTTGAAGTTACATATTTTTTATGCTTATAGTAGTCAGTCAGACAGTCATCTTCCAACCCGCTATATCCTAACACAGGGTCATGGTGGTCTGCTGGAGCCAATCCTAGCCAGCACAGGGCACAAAGCAGAAACAAATCCCGGGCAGGGCGCCAGCCCACCGCAGGACACGCACACACTAGGGACAATTTAGGATCGCCAATGCACCTAACCTGCCTGTCTTTTGACTGTGGGAGGAATCCCATGCAGATGTGGGGAGAACATGCAAACTCCATGCAGGGAGGACCCGGGAAGCAAACCGTGCCACCATGCCGCCCATGCTTGTAATACTTTATTGAAATTCAGACTTAAAAATAATGACATATAAGAGCATCTGCCAATCCAGACTCTGAATAAGAGTAATTAATCTTTTTTTTTTTTTTCCCTTTACTCGATTTTATCCCACTTCATGCCCAAGCAGTTTACTTGGCTAAGGCAGAAGTTCTTTAAACAACATTCAGCACACTGGGGAAAGCAACTGTTCACAAAAGACAGCCTCCACTCTTTGCAGTCATCTATACTAATAAAAGGCAACACCCTCACTGACTGACTAACTCACTCACTCACTCATCACTAATTCTCCAACTTCCTGTATAGGTAGAAGGGTGAAATTTGGCACTCATTCCTTACAGCTTACTTACAAAAGTTGGGCAGATTTCATTTCGAAATTCTACGTGTAATGGTCATAACTAGAACCTATTTTTATCCATATACTGTAATAGACTGCAGCTCAATGGCCGTGGGGGGCGGTGCTGCGTGTGACATCATCACGCCTCCCACGTAATCACGTGAACTGACTGTGAACGCAGCACGTAGAAAATAAGGAAGAGCTCCAAAGAGCGCTGAAGAAAAAATGCATGCAAGCATATTCATAAGTGCAGCTACTGCGGAAACAAAGCACGGTATAAACCGTAAGTTTAAATTAAGTTTATAGACACGCTCCCGCTGCCGTTTGTCATGCCTCGGACGGATACCATATTCGCGAGATACAAGTTTAATGAGAAGACACGAGGTATAAACACAACTTTGGATCACTTTGTAACGGTGTTAAAATTACTGTAGTGAGAGACTTTTAAGTGCCGGCACTTAGCTAACATTAAATAAAGCCGTGGACATTACAACATCACTCACA